>NW_023415767.1:0-30287 GCF_013373865.1 Monomorium pharaonis | reverse complement strand
GCTCTCACCATCCATGTCCCTGCGACCACCTCATCTGCAGAACGGTTGGGGCAGCTCTCTGGCGCAGCGCATCAAGCAACAGCAACATCAGCAGCAACAACAACAGCAGCTGCTGCAGCAACAACAGCAGTCGTCGAGGAAGTCAGATGTCCAAGTGGCGAATCCCAACATGAATAACAATAACAATAATAACAACAGTAACAATGCCAATGCAGGTAACGAATATACACATGTTCAAATTGTATTGGTTTATGAGGACACACCTGTGAAAACTTCTTTCAAGATTGTCAAAAATATCAGAGTTGCACAATTATTTTAGAGTAAAATTTCTATATATCAAAATTTTAAGAAAAGATGTAGACTTTTTTAGTACTTGTACAAAGTGGTCCAATTTGTACAAAAATTCTAAGAAAAATTTTAACCAGGAAGTGAATGAGAACAACAAGATATGATTTATTGTTTAGTGTTGGAAGGTGCGGCGGGTCAAGGTTCCCCGCTGCGTTCAGGCCTAAATCTGCAACTGCGCTCGCACGCTTCCCCAAACTTCCAGTGCAAGAGTGCCCAATGTGCCCCTATAGTTCCGACAGTCCGTTGAGGCTCGAAGAGCATATCAATCGCCAACACTTTGATCTCACCTCGCCATCCTTCCCACCGGAATCGCCGCCATCCCGGGATGGAGTCTTCAACTGCCCTCTTTGCGTTACGTCTTTTCCAAATTCTTCTGATCTTGAATTACATGTCAATATTGAGCACAAAGATATACTTAGGTACAACACATTTACTTATATATTTTTAAGTAGTATTTTTATGAGATAATTTAATGACAATGTTTAATGACAATTTATTGTTGTTAGTCCTGCAAACGGAACAAGCTCGCAATCCGATACAGCTACTGTCGGTAGTGACTCAACGCCTGCCTGTCCAGTATGTCTTAGTACATTATTTAAAAATAATGACGACCTAATGGCACACATCGAAGAACACTTCAACAAGAAGAGCACGCCGTCGCCCATGACACCGGACGTGTCGACCGATCGTATGCTAGCGAAGGATATGGAGAGAAGAGAAAAGGAAGTGAGAAAACTGCGCGAACAGCGTGAATTCGAGATGCTCAGGGCGCAGTATGGTATGGATAATCAGGGTAACTTTAGAGAACAAAGTGTCACCAATATGCAGCGGGCTGTGTATGCGGGCGAAATGACGGTGGCCGATTTCTTCGAGAGGCAGATCGAGCTCAGAGTCGCCGAGAGCAGCGGTATCGACGACGGTAGTTCTTGTACACGCGGTAAGAACGACGATTTGCAATGTAAATTGTACAAAGAGCCAAGAACCCTTATCTGAGAATCTTTGCAACATTATTTGCTCTCTTGTAGGGCTGGTCCCGAAAGTACGAGCCATTAGTCAGGCTTGCAGTAACGTAGTAAATACCTGGATGTGTTCCACTGTGGACCATTATGCATCAACTTATGGCGATAAGGGCTGGGGCTGTGGTTACAGAAATATGCAGATGCTAATCTCGTCTCTCTTGCAACACACAGGATACAATGATCTAGTTTACAAAGCATGGAGCTCGGGAGCCGGTGGCAACAGCTCTACAGAGAATCCTCTACGCAGCTCTATGCCGTCGATCTCGAGATTGCAGAAGATGATCGAGTGGGCGTGGGCACAGGGCTTTGATATTCAAGGCGCGGAGCAGCTCGGCGGTAAACTCGTTAACACTAGGAAGTGGATCGGCGCCACGGAGGTATTCACGCTGCTGTCTAGTTTGAGGATAAAGTAAGTTCCTTAATCGCGATTGCTCGTCAAGTCATATGACGCACACTTTTCTCTCCCTGGCTTCGTACAGGTGTCAACTGGTGGACTTTCATAGACCTACCAGCGCGGATGGTGGCCATCCCGAGTTATTTAATTGGGTCCTGCAATATTTTCAACGGTGCGAAGAATTCAAACCACCTCTTTATCTTCAACATCAAGGTAAATGTTTTTTTTACGTATCTTTCGGAAATTAGAAAGCAAAACTAACACAATCAATGTCAATAAATTCAGGACACAGCAGAACGATTATGGGCGTAGAGCAGATAAGAGACGGTTCAATAACCATGCTGGTGCTGGATCCGAGTCATAGCCCGGCGCAAATGGCATATTTCAATAGCACGAGTAGTGCGCCGGCGCGATGAGACTCATACGAAAGTCCACCGCGGCAATGAAAGCCAGACAGTATCAAGTTGTGGCTGTAACCGGCACTATGGATACAGAAACGCAGTATCAGGTAATATAAATGCCTTATTAATAATACGAAAAACCTCTTATTAATAATACTTACGACGCATTTATTTCACTTTTCGCGCCTATTTCTTTTTTTTCAGCAAAGTAAAGTGTTACGATCAATGCGAGTTCCTCAAGACAGGTGAGAGTTGCTGGTCCGAGAAATGATCAAGCCTTGGGCAAAGACTATAGACTACTGCCTCAAACCAATCTTATCCGACATCCTTCAAATTACGTGACCGCGATGTCCTATGTTCTTTTACTGCTAGCAGACTTATTCCATTGTAGTACATTACATATAGATTGCAGATCATATTATTTAACGATATATTCTTGCATCTCTCTTTAGCCGTTAACGATGGACTGACTTCTCGAAATCATTGTGCCCGTGCGAAGCCTGTGACGCGGTGAACAATTTTGCGGAGCTAGTATTTAAATATCAAAAAGGCTCTTCGTCGCGTCGCTGTAAACGAGTATTTATTTCTGAATGGAGAAAGTCCTTAATCTTAACTAAAAATTTGTCGTACTAAGTGCGTGTAAATTTTTCCAAAGAGAATTATCAGATTGAAACAAACGGGAGGTGATAAAGGCCTCCGTGAGAATGATAGTGTTAAATCGATTGTCATTTCTTGTCCAAAATGTTCTGCTCAATTTTCGTCGCACCGAACAGGCTGTGCTAATCCTTAGTCGACCAATCGTCTTGTACCGATCGGTTGCACCATCGAAAAAACCGTGGCAGAGCTTAGAAACTGAGACTTTCGTAGCTGTGATGCTGTTATCAATACGACGCTAATCATTCACGTCTAATAGATGCACTCTTGGAAACGCTCCAGAATCATCACAACACGGTGTTCCCAGCACTTGTCTCGTTCCACATCCTACAATCTGACAAAGATTTCCATCAAAGCGTTGTCGACTTTTAGTCAATATAAAAAGTGCCGAGAGCCGTACGGTGTATACCTTACGACAAATTTTATATAACAATACGAAAGATATTCTTTGATGCATTTTGATTGCTAAAACATTTCTATGAAGGAATCTGGAGTGTCTGCAAAAGTGACCAAAAAAAACCACATTTTCATAATTATATATATACTACACACACATACACACACACACACATATATATATATATTATCATCTGCACACTCTTCGTTATATCGTATTTCACTTGCCCACACAAAGTACAACTACTTTCATATTAATTATAAATATTCTATTTAATTATCCAATCGACTTTAGGCTACTTATGTCTTAGCTCGTAAGTCCAATGCAATGCTGTGAATGAGAGGATAGATGAAAAAAGTCCATTACTTGTTATTTATATTATACACTTGACGATTATATGAGTTTTAGTGAATTCTTATTATATTACACTTATCATATTTCATAAATTGTACTGATATATCTAAGATCTATTTATTATAGTTAAAAATATATTTGCGACACTATGGGAGGACGCAATGTCTTGCGGAAATGTCGCACCACGTTGTTTTATAGCTTCGATATTTATGGTGCACCAGTCAAATGCAAGTTTTGTCTTTCAGCCCAGTAGGACCACATCGCAATAACATTATTGACTGGCTGTAAAAAAAAAAACTATCGAAACCGATAAATTTTAATAAAATATTATAGTATCAGAGATTTCGCCATGTATCGATTTAAGAATCTGTTCATTATTTGGAGTGTTCAGGAAAATTAAGCTGTGGAATTGTTATGCAGGAGTAAAACCTTCACATTATAGCTACACATTAAATTAAAATATATGCTTTGTTAGAATTCCCAATATGGCTTTGCTCATTATACTCTCGTCCTGTTTCGATGAAAATAAATGGGGAAAAAATTTTATTGAAAAGATGAGTATGATTTTTATTTCTTACATATAGTTACGTTGTAACATCTACATCATGTTCTTAGAAGTTCATTCAAAACAAAACCAATTTATTTAAATTAAATTGTTTTGTAGCATCATAATATATAATACTTTATTCTTTATCAAGTTTCAACTGAAAATTATTTACAAAGAGACATATGTACCTAAGTATGTAAATATGCTTATAACCTGAGATTTCTCTAGATTCTTTGTTCTTAGGTATGTTCTTGGGGCTCCTTGGAACAAAGACATCTTGGAGTTATTATTCTTCTATGTCTTAAATGTTAAATCCCATTGATCGCATACAAGTTTTATGTGCTTCTATGAGATCGCCGCAATTTTCCTCCCCTTTCTCTATAATACTTAAAACAATAAGACACAATTTTATGACACAAAGCCTTCTAATATATAGAATATTTTACGGAAAAATAATATTAGTTTTCTTTGATTAATTTTAGACACAATCTTAAAATATATATAACCATCGTCGATGAATTTGTATTAAAATATAAATTAATAAGTTCTGTTCAATAAATGAAACAGCAACATTCTTAACCTATAATCGTGAACAATTTTGTAAAAATTGTATTACACACCATGCGTCTCTCGCTTTTTTGGTTTCAGGACAGGCGCAGCAAGGTTTCAGTTTTTTCTTATCTTCCGACTTTGTTTCTATTTTCGCTGCGGTATTACCCATTTTTAATAATTATAGGAAGGAGCTTCAGCGTAACTAGGGATAACCTTACGATACCATGTGATACCAATTACGTAGATGTTACGAGCGCTTCTTTACAGTAAATTTCACAAATCTAATTGCTTTTAACAACTCAAAATAACAATTTTTAATTGAGAATGTATGCCATTACTTATTTTAATTTAATTTTTTAGAAAATTAAATTTTTTTTGTATCAATAATAGTTGGCAGTAAATTCGTTGGTGATTTTATCGACTGTTGCTAGGTGTTATAATTTTACTAAAGATTGATAATATCTAATTGATAATACTGAAGATGATAATATAATCATCAATTCGTGTATAGTTTTGATTTTCAAAACTCGACGAAACTTCAAGAAGCTATTATCAAAGAGGAACCTGAGTGAACCTGGAGCGAACCTTATCCCGTCGTTTCAAGTAGTGTTTTTCGATCGTCCACCACCGTCTGAACGTGCATAAACATTTACGTGTTATATATGTTTACGATTATTTGATTATGTTTCATGCTATATCCATAAAGTATAAATGCTTATAATGCATACTTGTAAAACATGATTAGTATGCAAGATCGAAGTTAAAGTTCGTATACAAAACCGGTTGAAACCAATTAAACTATTCTTGCAAAAGTGTTTTGCAAAATTATGATAAGAATTAATAGTATACTATATACATTATGTGCGCGCGGATGCTTCATTTTATTGCAGTTGTACATTTAACAGTACAAAATGCAAAAATATTTGTTAAACATTCTTCATTTTACATAATTATGTGCGTGCGGTAACTGTGAGTTAAGTAGATCACTCCCAGGCCTCGACATTATTAACAAATAATCTTTCTTCTAACATCATTGATCTCAAGGATCGCCCTGGCAGTAACACATTTCGATAAACGCAGTTGTTAAAAGTTTTTCATCTTACATTTCCATATGCGTGCGAATATTTTGACCCAGCTAGGAATCTTTATATCAAGGATCAAATTATAGATCAAATTATATCAAAAAAGATCTAATTTTATCCATCGGTATGTAAAATTAAAATTAACGCAATGGTTGAATCATATTTTGTATTATTTGAGTAATATAATTGTACAAATACGTTGAGGCTGCGTATTATTATCTACGATTTTTGACCGAAGGAAGGGATAGACTGCGAAACGCGCGAGACAATAGGCAAAAGATCGCAAGCAATGACAGTGAAAAGACGGACAGTCGAGCATTTATGACAAGCGACAAAATTCTAATTTCCGCGATTCGTCCTATTTTATAATTGCATTATATAATACAACTCATTATTAGCACTAACATCTCGGGTGTTTAATTAAAAATTCTGGATTATTCTATATTTGATCCTTTTGATAAAATTTGTTCTACTTTGATATAAAGATTCTTCCCTGTCAGATAAACGGATCGCTCCCGGATCTCAATTACTAAAAATAATTTTTTTGAACGTCAGATATCTGAAGGATTGTTTTTTATTTTTTTCACATAATCATTTTTTTTTAATTTGTCATACATATTCTATAACAACGTTTTTTCAAAGCATTCTCGAGTACTGCTGTAAATATACAGCAATAACTTAATTAAAATACAAAGAAAATATTTGGCGAGGATTTAGCGAATTATTATTTAGCGGATTACGAATTAAATAATTCGTAATTTAACAGCTCATTCGCACGCAGCTTAATCTTTTAATCATTAATAATATTGTGTTATTTCTTCGAGAATCTCGAAATCGATCTGCTCGATATGATCGTTGTTATAAATATTTAATGCTATAAACTAATTCCGCTTATTGTGATATCTAAAATGTAAGGTTGCAACAAAGCTCTATGAAATAAAGAAACCCATAAAGTTCACTTATCAGACAATGTATAAAATGTAAAATAGATTACTTGGCGTTTAATTATTTCTACAATATCTATGGCCATGACTATAATATCTATGCATATTACACGTCAAATATTTTGGTAAAAAAACTTGTTCAAGTATCTATATCCTTTTGGTTCACAGTGATAGTCTGATATATGGTTGGCATTCGTTTTTTTTCTTTTCTAAGCGAATTAAAGTTTGCATAGAGGTTCAGAAGAAATCTTCCTTCCCACGGGTACGACCTTGTCGTGGTGGGAAGGCTCAGTACCTCGAGGGCTTGAATGCCTATGGGGGAAGCTAACTGTACCCATTGCACCTATTGCACGTCGTCGATTGTAAAATTGTGATTCGTCGCGCCGCGTTAACGCGGTTCGGGAGTGCCGACAGATTGAATTGAAAACGAACCGTAGCCGGCTCGTCGTGTCGCGCGTTTGCTTCGGGAGTGCCGTTAACAAAAGGACTGAAAGGACTTTTCGCATAACTCCCATTAGAATGATTTCTTAGTTCGAGAGATACTTTCGAGGGTGGCACTTTCGAGGTCTCGATAGTATGGGATGCTCATGGAGGCGTTGCTTCTTGCGACGTTCTCGCACCAAGTGCGCTTCGCGTACGAGGTGAGTTAAGCTGGACCGATGGATACGCCTAAACGCTGGTAAAACCGCATGACGCTGTCAGTGAGAAACAGTGAGAATTCTTAATTACGATCTTAATACGATTGTAATTTTGTATTCTTCTGCGCGGTGCTTGACGTTTTCGTGTTAGTTCCGTTGTGATCCGTACTCGTCGACTCAAGGTGCTGATCCACGGAGCATTCTCCGAACTGGAAATCATATTGTGGGAGTTATAAACGTGGGGTGACACATTGGGATGTCGCGCAAAAGACATTTTGACGATTAATTAGTCCTCGCGCGATTATAACTTTAATAATCGCGAGTGTTTTCTCGCGAGTGTTTTTCGCGAGTATCTCGTGACAAAAAGGACAGCCTGTTCTGAGAGGAGGAGGAGGTCCAGGAAGGGCATCGGGCCCGGCAGAGCAACCTTGGGGTGAGTATGATTATTATTTGCATAGAATTATTAGTTTCTTTCTATTCGGTTTTTTCCTTGATAAATTATAAAGAATATAACGTCACGTAAAGTTTTACACAACTTTAATTTTATAAACTCTTCTTTTTTTTTCGAAAAAATATTGATTATACAATGATTATATAATAATCGAAAAATAAAAATTTTAGACCCGTAACAATTATCTCTCATCTAATATTTAATAGTCGCGAGCTCTGTTTAATTTGAATTTAATTTGTACTTAATGAACACAAGTACAGAGTTGCAAACCGTTTTTTTTTCAATATTAAATGTTTATTTCTGTTGTGGTTTAATTTAGACTTTGCATTTGTTTGTTATAGGAATCATCGTAGCGACGTTGCTGAATATCTCTGCCGCTGCGCATCGATCGGTGAGTGATGAATAAACTTTTAAAATTGGAGTAATAGATCTGTGACAAAATTGTACTTCATATATAATGTAGAAATGTTTGCTATAATGCTGCAATAATAAATAACATTTAGATATCATATTTATTTCATGGATCTATTGCTTTAAAGTGGATTGACTAAACAGATCAGGATTTAACATTTAATCCTGAATGAATGATATACATTAACTTATCATGCATATTTAATTTATTAAATAATTTTTTTTCGGACGCCGTCGCAGTCTCGGCGAGGGTTAGGTATGTGTTCAACATCATCAAATATAAATTACAAGTATAATAAAAAATATATAATGTATCTTGCACGTATGCGCACAATTAGAAACTGCGCGCCGTTTCGTCTCTGATAAATTCCGTCAAATAACTAAAATAGAATAAAATAAATGCCGATCAACTAAATTTAACTATAAACTTGAAATGTTTTAAACTTCCTTTTAAAATTTTATTTCTTTCTGGGGTAATAACAGCCGCTATAATTATCATACGAATAGGTAGAAATATTAATATATAGAAATATGTAAAAAATAAATAGGTATTAGAAAATAGATAGAAAACGGATAAGCAGAATACTCTATGTAAATAGATATAAATTTATGTAATTCAACGTGTAAATGCTTTTTTTAATTTTATAGAAACAATCTGTGTAATTAAAATTATATGATTGTTGTTGTTATGATGTTATGTAATTAAAAATTATATACTAATGCCCGATATATTACAGAAAAATCAGAACATGATATACGATAACACATCACAATTTATTAAATTAGCATGTTAAATTTATATACTTTTCACTTTATATTTTCTAAATATTTTAATGTTTGTTCTTAATTTTCTTCTAATTTTGTTTTCTAAACTTTCATTCTTTGTTTATATCTTTATTCTTCAATACCAGAATATTTAATACAAATGGTGAATTTTAATATTGTTGTATTTATTACGTCGCTTTTATGTAATGTGGTGAAAATATATTGTAAAATGTATTGTAAAATATTTATACTATGTAATTTATTAATTTTATTTTTAATATTTGATATAAAATAAATTCTAGCTTATATAAAATTGTAATAAATATATTGTAAAATTATACTGTATTCTTTATGCATTTGCTGTAAATTTATTTTACTATGTTGTATTATTGAATTATGTAACAAAAAATAACAATAAAATAAAGAAAACACATTTAAAGAAAAGGGGACCGTCGACTAAGAATCGACGGGGGTGGTGGAGGGACAAGTACGACCTTGTCGTCGTAGGAGGGCTTAGTACCCCGAGGGCTTGAATGCAGGGGCCACAACCGAAAATGGATTTATATCTTAAGGGTTCCTTCTTATTAGTAGATGTGACAAATACATTAAAAATTTATATCAGTGATATGTAGCATTATATTAAGATTAAGCATTATAATAAGAAGGGAGTTGACAATGGTACTCGGAGGCGCTCCTCTCGGGCTCTTGATACCCGCTCTGCGGATTCTTTGGGCTCGGGGTCGGGACGCGTCCTTCTCTGAGTAGACCTGATCGGCGTTCTTTCGTGGCATTGTGTCTGAGATTAACTCGGACTAAGTACACTAGACCAACGACCCAGTCGGAGCAGGAGTAGTTTATTAGCCTGTGGCTGAACTGCTCTGAGCTCTTATTCTAGGCGTACGTGGCGTCCCTTCGGGGAGAGTGCCGCAATTGCGTCTATACTGCAAGTTGCCCGAAGGAGAGCTAATGTAGTCAGAGAGTAAGCATGTACTCTCGCTCTCCTAAGGAAACGTGCCCTTGCAGCGAAGGTTTAACAGCTGTCCTGGCTTTACGAAGTCCAGTGCGGCGGGCTGGTGTTCGTTGTTGGGATCCACAGATCCTAGTGGCCTGAGAACCACGTCGTATGGGTGTCACGGAGGCTGGACGTTCCTTTAGGTAAACTCTTGGGGGGTATCATTGTCGGGGAGTGATGCGCAATAAAGACCTCTCGTAAGGTCCACTAAGCCTCTCACGACCAAGTCACCCAGCTACCTCCTCGTGGTAACTCCGGTAACGCTCCGATTCATCGGCGGCTGAATGCTGTGGTGGCCTTACGTCGTTTCGTGATTTGGCGACTTGTTTTTCCATGCCTCCACACTTCTCGTCTCTGCGAAGAGTGTCTCTGGGCATCTAATCGCGTCGATGGCTCCTATGGACGATCGTCGTGATTTGGCGACTTGTTTTTCCATGCCTCCACACTTCTCGTTTTTGCGAAGAGTGTCTCTGGGCATCTAATCGCGTCGATGGCTCCTATGGACGATCGTCGTGATTTGGCGACTTGTTTTTCCATGCCTCCACACTTCTCGTTTTGCGAAGAGTGTCTCTGGGCATCTAATCGCGTCGATGGCTCCTATGGACGATCGTCGTGATTTGGCGACTTGTTTTTCCATGCCTCCACACTTCTCGTTTTTGCGAAGAGTGTCTCTGGGCATCTAATCGCGTCGATGGCTCCTATGGACGATCGTCGTGATTTGGCGACTTGTTTTTCCATGCCTCCACACTTCTCGTTTTTGCGAAGAGTGTCTCTGGGCATCTAATCGCGTCGATGGCTCCTATGGACGATCGTCGTGATTTGGCGACTTGTTTTTCCATGCCTCCACACTTCTCGTTTTTGCGAAGAGTGTCTCTGGGCATCTAATCGCGTCGATGACTCCTATGGACGATCGTCGTGATTTGGCGACTTGTTTTTCCATGCCTCCACACTTCTCGTTTTTGCGAAGAGTGTCTCTGGGCATCTAATCGCGTCGATGGCTCCTATGGACGATCGTCGTGATTTGGCGACTTGTTTTTCCATGCCTCCACACTTCTCGTTTTTGCGAAGAGTGTCTCTGGGCATCTAATCGCGTCGATGGCTCCTATGGACGATCGTCGTGATTTGGCGACTTGTTTTTCCATGCCTCCACACTTCTCGTTTTTGCGAAGAGTGTCTCTGGGCATCTAATCGCGTCGATGGCTCCTATGGACGATCGTCGTGATTTGGCGACTTGTTTTTCCATGCCTCCACACTTCTCGTTTTTGCGAAGAGTGTCTCTGGGCATCTAATCGCGTCGATGGCTCCTATGGACGATCGTCGTGATTTGGCGACTTGTTTTTCCATGCCTCCACACTTCTCGTTTTTGCGAAGAGTGTCTCTGGGCATCTAATCGCGTCGATGGCTCCTATGGACGATCGTCGTGATTTGGCGACTTGTTTTTCCATGCCTCCACACTTCTCGTTTTTGCGAAGAGTGTCTCTGGGCATCTAATCGCGTCGATGGCTCCTATGGACGATCGTCGTGATTTGGCGACTTGTTTTTCCATGCCTCCACACTTCTCGTTTTTGCGAAGAGTGTCTCTGGGCATCTAATCGCGTCGATGGCTCCTATGGACGATCGTCGTGATTTGGCGACTTTGTTTTTCCATGCCTCCACACTTCTCGTCTTTGCGAAGAGTGTCTCTGGGCATCTAATCTTTGTCTAATACTGCTGTATATGATTTTAAATCTCATAAACTTTTTATCTCAATCTTGATTGTTGTTACTTATTATGTTTATTCTCAAACGCATTTCATGTAAATGTTCAGAAATAGTGATGTGAGATTCAAAGAGAATAAATAATTTCTATTTAAATTAATAATTTTATCTTATTCATGTATTTAGGTTTTAATGATATTTCTTTACATGTAAAAATATATACTTTTTAAAAATTACATTATTGCTTTATTTGGTTTACAGCAAGAGAATTTTGGTGTTAAATAATAATTTTTCTGTAAACTTAATATTTGTAGCGTATATAATTTTCGCTGACAAAGAACAATTTATAGAAATATTTTTTTAATTATATATTTTTTAGTGAATTTAATATTTCCAGGTTATGAACTATTCGCCACTTTTTTCAATCTTGAAACACCCCTACTACTTAGATATCGGTACTCAGGAGCATCTATAAAATTTCTTTCTTTTTCTAAACTATTGGCAATAATTATTGCGAAAAACTAATACCTCAATCAGGACTGGCCATTCTAATTGAGGTGTTATTTTTCGCAAAAGCTGTAAATTAATTATTGGGGAAATAATACATACCTTAGCCAGGACTGACCAATCTTGGTTGAGGAATTATTTCTCGCAATAAACTATTTATAGTATTGCAAAAAATAGTATCTCTGTCAGGACTGGTCATCCTGACTAAGAAATTATTTCTAGCAATAAATTATTCGCAATAATTCGGGAAAGGGGGGGAACCTTATAGATGCATCACAGCACCGAGCTAATTTAGTGCATCATAGTATTTAACTAATAACTGTTTTAAGACTGATTAATCGGCGCGGATTATATATGCTACAAATATTAAGTTTACAGAAAAATTATTATTTAGCACCAAGATTCTCTTGTTGTAGACCAAAATAAAGCAATAATGTAATTTTTAAAAAGTATATATTTTTACAGATAAAGAAATTTCATTAAAACTTCATTAAAACTAAATATATAAATAAGATAAAATTATCGTATTAATTTTAATAAAATTATTTAAGTATTCTCTTTGAACCTCACATCGCTATTTCTGAACATTTACATGAAATAGCGTTTGAGAATAAACATAATAAGTAATAACGAATCAAAATTGAGATGAAAAGTTTATAAGATTTAAAATCATATACAGCAGTATTAGACAAAATTCAATTAATTGTTTAATTAATAATTACAATTAAATATTACAAATTGAGCGACTAATAATTAGGGGTAATTAAAAATAATCAGCGATTAATCGAGAACGTCTCTGCCTTAAATTTTCAATTTTTCATCTTGTAATCGTGATTGATTATTCGTCTGATAGTTAAATTTTCTCTTTAGCCTCTTTCTGGTTGCAAGAGGCATTGCGTTTATTGAACTTAATGCGTTCAAATTCTTTAACTTTATATTTTTATTTGATTTGCCATCGGGTCGTTACGAGGCAGTAAGCATTACTGTCAACGATGGATATGAGTGATGAAGCCGAGTGTTTCGATCGAATAGTCTCGTCGCCGATTAAAATAAAAATAAACGAACCGCAGCCGGTTTGTCGCGTCGTGCGTTTGCTTCGGGAGTGCCGTTCATGTAAATGGACTAAAAGGGCTTTTCTGATAATTCTCACGATACAACTCGATTAAGTATACCGCTCATTATCCTCAGCTGTTTTTATCTAAAATAAAAAAATAGCAACGTTAGTATAAACGCGCAATAAAATGAAATATTTTGGAAAATCGTAAATAAGTAACAATAAATTTATGAAACTAAAACCTATTTCGCCGCGCGCCTTACGTCGTCTCGTGATTTTCATACTTCCACACGTCTCCTTTCCACGATGCCTGTCTTTGGGCATCTATCCGCGTCGAGAGCCTGTCTCTGGGCGGATCGTCGCAATCCTGTTATCCTTCCCGTTCCCGATGCCAATCTCTCTAGGCATCTATCCGCGTCGATAGCCTGTCTCTGGGCGGTCGTCGAAACTAAAACCTATTTCGCCGCGCGCCTTACGTCGTCTCGTGATTTTCATACCTCCACACGTCTCCTTTCCACATGCCTGTCTTTGGGCATCTATCCGCGTCGAGAGCCTGTCTCTGGGCGGATCGTCGCAATCCTGTTATCCTTCCCGTTCCCGATGCCAATCTCTCTAGGCATCTATCCGCGTCGATAGCCTGTCTCTGGGCGGTCGTCGAAACTAAAACCTATTTCGCCGCGCGCCTTACGTCGTCTCGTGATTTTCCATACCTCCACACGTCTCCTTTCCACGAGCCTGTCTTTGGGCATCTATCCGCGTCGAGAGCCTGTCTCTGGGCGGATCGTCGCAATCCTATTATCCTTCCCGTTCCCGATGCCAATCTCTCTAGGCATCTATCCGCGTCGATAGCCTGTCTCTGGGCGGTCGTCGAAATTAAAACCTATTTCGCCGCGCGCCTTACGTCGTCTCGTGATTTTCCATACCTCCACACGTCTCCTTCCACGATGCCTGTCTTTGGGCATCTATCCGCGTCGAGAGCCTGTCTCTGGGCGGATCGTCGCAATCCTGTTATCCTTCCGTTCCCGATGCCAATCTCTCTAGGCATCTATCCGCGTCGATAGCCTGTCTCTGGGCGGTCGTCGAAATTAAAACCTATTCGCCGCGCGCCTTACGTCGTCTCGTGATTTCCATACCTCCACACGTCTCCTTTCCACGATGCCTGTCTTTGGGCATCTATCCGCGTCGAGAGCCTGTCTCTGGGCGGATCGTCGCAATCCTGTTATCCTTCCCGTTCCCGATGCCAATCTCTCTAGGCATCTATCCGCGTCGATAGCCTGTCTCTGGGCGGTCGTCGAAATTAAACCTATTTCGCCGCGCGCCTTACGTCGTCTCGTGATTTTCCATACCTCCACACGTCTCCTTTCCACGATGCCTGTCTTTGGGCATCTATCCGCGTCGAGAGTCTGTCTCTGGGCGGATCGTCGCAATCCTGTTATCCTTCCCGTTCCCGATGCCAATCTCTCTAGGCATCTATCCGCGTCGATAGCCTGTCTCTGGGCGGTCGTCGAAACTTAAAACCTATTTCGCCGCGCGCCTTACGTCGTCTCGTGATTTTCCATACCTCCACACGTCTCCTTTCCCACGATGCCTGTCTTTGGGCATCTATCCGCGTCGAGAGCCTGTCTCTGGGCGGATCGTCGCAATCCTGTTATCCTTCCCGTTCCCGATGCCAATCTCTCTAGGCATCTATCCGCGTCGATAGCCTGTCTCTGGGCGGTCGTCGAAACTAAAACCTATTTCGCCGCGCGCCTTACGTCGTCTCGTGATTTTCCATACCTCCACACGTCTCCTTTCACGATGCCTGTCTTTGGGCATCTATCCGCGTCGAGAGCCTGTCTCTGGGCGGATCGTCGCAATCCTGTTATCCTTCCCGTTCCCGATGCCAATCTCTCTAGGCATCTATCCGCGTCGATAGCCTGTCTCTGGGCGGTCGTCGAAATTAAAACCTATTTCGCCGCGCGCCTTACGTCGTCTCGTGATTTTCCATACCTCCACACGTCTCCTTTCCACGATGCCTGTCTTTGGGCATCTATCCGCGTCGAGAGCCTGTCTCTGGGCGGATCGTCGCAATCCTATTATCCTTCCCGTTCCCGATGCCAATCTCTCTAGGCATCTATCCGCGTCGATAGCCTGTCTCTGGGCGGTCGTCGAAATTAAAACCTATTTCGCCGCGCGCCTTACGTCGTCTCGTGATTTTCCATACCTCCACACGTCCTTTCCACGATGCCTGTCTTTGGGCATCTATCCGCGTCGAGAGCCTGTCTCTGGGCGGATCGTCGCAATCCTGTTATCCTTCCCGTTCCCGATGCCAATCTCTCTAGGCATCTATCCGCGTCGATAGCCTGTCTCTGGGCGGTCGTCGAAATTAAAACCTATTTCGCCGCGCGCCTTACGTCGTCTCGTGATTTTCCATACCTCCACACGTCTCCTTTCCACGATGCCTGTCTTTGGGCATCTATCCGCGTCGAGAGCTGTCTCTCTGGCGGATCGTCGCAATCCTGTTATCCTTCCCGTTCCCGATGCCAATCTCTCTAGGCATCTATCCGCGTCGATAGCCTGTCTCTGGGCGGTCGTCGAAATTAAAACCTATTTCGCCGCGCGCCTTACGTCGTCTCGTGATTTTCCATACTTCCACGTCTCCTTTCCACGATGCCTGTCTTTGGGCATCTATCCGCGTCGAGAGCCTGTCTCTGGGCGGATCGTCGCAATCCTGTTATCCTTCCCGTTCCCGATGCCAATCTCTCTAGGCATCTATCCGCGTCGATAGCCTGTCTCTGGGCGGTCGTCGAAATTAAAACCTATTTCGCCGCGCGCCTTACGTCGTCTCGTGATTTTCCATACTTCCACGTCTCCTTTCCACGATGCCTGTCTTTGGGCATCTATCCGCGTCGAGAGCCTGTCTCTGGGCGGATCGTCGCAATCCTGTTATCCTTCCCGTTCCCGATGCCAATCTCTCTAGGCATCTATCCGCGTCGATAGCCTGTCTCTGGGCGGTCGTCGAAAATAAAACCTATTTCGCCGCGCCCTTACGTCGTCTCGTGATTTTCCATATCTCCACACGTCTCCTTTCCACGATGCCTGTCTTTGGGCATCTATCCGCGTCGAGAGCCTGTCTCTGGGCGGATCGTCGCAATCCTGTTATCCTTCCCGTTCCCGATGCCAATCTCTCTAGGCATCTATCCGCGTCGATAGCCTGTCTCTGGGCGGTCGTCGAAATTAAAACCTATTTCGCCGCGCGCCTTACGTCGTCTCGTGATTTTCCATACTTCCACGTCTCCTTCCACGATGCCTGTCTTTGGGCATCTATCCGCGTCGAGAGCCTGTCTCTGGGCGGATCGTCGCAATCCTGTTATCCTTCCCGTTCCCGATGCCAATCTCTCTAGGCATCTATCCGCGTCGATAGCCTGTCTCTGGGCGGTCGTCGAAATTAAAACCTATTTCGCCGCGCGCCTTACGTCGTCTCGTGATTTTCCATACTTCCACGTCTCCTTTCCACGATGCGTCTTTGGGCATCTATCCGCGTCGAGAGCCTGTCTCTGGGCGGATCGTCGCAATCCTGTTATCCTTCCCGTTCCCGATGCCAATCTCTCTAGGCATCTATCCGCGTCGATAGCCTGTCTCTGGGCGGTCGTCGAAACTAAAACCTATTTCGCCGCGCGCCTTACGTCGTCTCGTGATTTTCCATATCTCCACACGTCTCCTTTCCACGATGCCTGTCTTTGGGCATCTATCCGCGTCGAGAGCCTGTCTCTGGGCGGATCGTCGCAATCCTGTTATCCTTCCCGTTCTCGATGCCTGTCTTTGGGCATCTATCCGCGTCGATAGCCTGTCTCTGGGCGGTCGTCGAAACGAAAACCTATTTCGCCGCGCGCCTTACGTCGTCTCGTGATTTGGTGACTTGTTTTTCCACGCCTCCACACTTCTCGTCTTTGCGAAGAGTGTCTCTGGGCATCTAATCTTTGTCTAATACTGCTGTATATGATTTTAAATCTCATATATAATAAAATAGATAATAAATATAGAATAAAATAAAAATAAACGAACAGCAGCCGGTTCGTCGCGTCGTGCGTTTGCTTCGGGAGTGCCGTTCATGTAAATGGACTAAAAGGGCTTTTCTGATAATTCTCACGATACAACTCGATTAAGTAATACCGCTCATTATTCTCAGCTGTTTTTATCTAAAATAAAAAAATAGAAACGTTCGTAATAAACGCACAATAGAATGAAATATTTTGGAAAATCGTGAATAATTAAAAATAAATTTAAGAAACTAAATCTTATTTCGCCGCGCGCCTTACGTCGTCTCGTATTTTCGCGACTTATTTTTTCATGCCTCCACACTTCTCGTTTCCGCGATGAGTGTCTCTGGCATCTATCCGCGTCAAGGGCCTGTCTCTGAGTGATCTTTGGTCGAAATCCATCTGTTTCAGACTTTTCCTGTTAGGTCATGTTATAGGAAAGAGGAGGTTTTAGTAGGTAGGCGGCGGTGAGGCTTTCGTCCGACGTGCCTTCCGTTGAATCCTACACTCTCCTGGTCTTTCGGAGAGTCTTTTGAAGATTTCCTCCTCTATAAAAAAAAAAAAAAAAGTGGGGGGGGGGGCAAACACACATACATAAGAAGTATGTTGTACATGTAAGCGGGAACAAGGAGACATAATTCGATAGTTAAAATTATTAAATGAAATATTAACAATAATATGTAGATCGCAAGTTTAGTAATAATAAATATAATTAAATTTTTTATGTATAATTTTTTAAATCTGCGTTATAATATATAAACTATGTAATAATAATTGTACAAACGGAAAGCGCGTGTAATTGATTTGAAAGTGCGAATATGATAGGTAGAAATACTATTGGAATTTGCCTATATATAGCTATATATAGGTATACATAGGTAATTTCGATTGTAATATATTTTAGGATTTGTTTATATTTGTATTATACCATCCGGGTAGCGGGTAGGAACTCCTTATGGATAGTCCTATCAGGGGAATTGAATCAACCCCTGCCCACCGCAGATTCCAGGGGCTCCCTGGTCCGGGGAGCCAGCACCTGCCAAGGATCCCTGCCCAGGGTAACGGGTGAAGATTGCAAGGGCTAAAGACAAAACAATGGAGAAGAGAGACATTAGAGTGGCAAATTAAACAAAGGTGCCAACTCAGCCCTTAGAAGAGAATGTAAAATTATCGAGGCTACGCAGTTCCACATCTCCGTTTTGCGCTGATACTACATCGACGACTCGGTCTCACGAAAAAGGTAAATGTCGTCCTGATAAAAAATATTTTTAGAATTACATTAATTTTATTTTTATTTTTTATTCAATGATACTAATATTATATTATGCAGTAAAAACAGTTAAAAATTTTAATGTTAAAAATAAAATAATAAATTTGAAAAGATATTAACTTTTTACTTAGTTAAGTTAATATTAACTAATTCTAAACAAGTTAGTTTTTAACAATTATTTTATTTATTTATAATTTATGTGATTTATGGCTTAGGTATTTCGAGTCTTTTAATTATTTTTCTTTTTTCTTTGTACATCATATAAATGTTACATTTTTATATAATCCTATCTTGAAAAAGAGAATGAGACACAAAACAGAATTTAAAAGAAAAAAAAGTATATAATAGAATAAGGAATATATAATTGAATAAGTAAAATGATCGTGCGTGAGTACGCAATTATTGTTAACTAAAATTAATTAATTATACTAAAATTCTTTGAATGGCAATCTAACACATTAATCGACCCGTTGCTACTTTACAGTCGTTGTCGAGATTGTCTTAATGAATAAATGCGCCAATTATAATAATATTTATACAAAATTTATTTATTATAATTTTTATTAAAATATTTAATAATAAACGGGCTTGACATTCAAATAATTGAATGATTAAAATCAACTAACGGGATTATAGTGAAGCAAAAACTTGGCGTCCCGGATCGTTAAATCGCAATAAACCATTAATGTTAAACAATAAAAATATAGAAATTATTTGTACAAATAAAATAATGAAAAATGATAACCCATCAATAATTTTACAAAGAAAATATGTCAAGTACATAAACGCATTCGAAAATGGGACAAGATCAATACAATTAGACAAGTATATTTGAAAAAAGACTTAGAAAAATCTTATACAATCTATTAAAAAATTTTTTAAATTATTTGTACAAATAAAATAATAAAAATGATAACCCATCAAAAACATAAACACATTTAAAAATCTAATGAGATTAATTAGCCAAATATATTTGGTAAAAAGACTTAAAAAAATCTTATAAAGTCTATCTAAAAGTTATTTAACAAATGGAAATGTTATCAATAATAACTGATAATCAAGCAAAAATTGATAGATAGTAAAACAAAACCCAAGCCACATTAATCGCATTCTTGTGAATATATTTATTAATATCAATAATATAAAGTCTTGAAAATATAGAAAAAATGCAAGCCGGGCACGCCAAGTTTTTGCTTTTCTATAATCCTGTTGGTTGATTATAATCATTTAATTATTTAATGGCTTTTTTTAAATATAATTAGCTAATTGTATTGATCTTAAATTTATTTTTGAAAGCACGCGTTTATGTACTTGGTCTATCTTTTTTCCGTTTCAATGTTGACGCATAGTTGGCGCATTTACTTCATATCATTCTTTTTGTACAGCAGACAATAAGATAATAAAACAATAGAATAATAAAATAATTTCTCTAATATAATTATCTAATATAATAGTTTTTTTCTTAGAAGCGCACACAGACACTTGGCGCCTTTTTTTACCTTTTTTTTAAAAGGTAATATTGCTTGTTATTTTAACGCAGTTTTCACATAGTTCCGAACGCGTACAATAAATTTCTAAAAAGTTCCCGTGATATAATTAATTAAAACATATTTTAAACAATTATTCTGTTAAAAAAACTTGAATTTTGAAGGCTAAACGTGAAGTGCTAATCGAATTTCGACAGATCTATTTATTTTAACGTAATTCTCATATAGTTCCGGACGCGTACAATAGTTTTAAAAAAAAATATGATCTTATAATAAATTAAAACATTTTTTAAACAATTATTTTGCCAGAAAAACTTGAATTCTGAAAGCTAGACGTGAAATGCTAATCGAATATCGACAGATCTATTTATTTTAAAGCAGTTTTCATATAGTTCCGGACGCGTACAATAAGTTTCTAAATAGTTCCGGTGATATAATTAATTAAAACATATTTTAAACAATTATTTTTTCGGAAAACTTGAATTTTGAAGGCTAGACGTGTAGTGCTAATCGAATTTCGACAGATCTATTTATTTTAACGTAATTCTCATATAGTTACGGACGCGTACAATAGTTTTTTAAAAAGATATGGTGTTATAATTAATTAAAACATTTTTTAAACAATTATTTTGCCCGGAAAACTTGAATTATGAAGGCTTGACGTGAAATGCTAATCGAATATCGCCGAATCTATTCATTTTAACATAATTCTCATATAGTTCCGGACGCGTACAATAGTTTTTTAAAAAGACATGGTGTTATAATTAATTAAAACATTTTTTAAACAATTATTTTGCCCGGAAAACTTGAATTTTGAAGGCTAGACGTGAAGTGCTAATCGAATTTCGACAGATTTATTTATTGTAACGTAATTTTCATATAGTTCCGGACGCGTACAATAGTTTAAAAGAAAAATATTGGCTTATAATTAATTAAAACATTTTTTAAACAATTATTTTGCCAGGAAAACTTGAATTTTGAAAGCTAGACGTGAAATGCTAATCGAATATCGACAGATCTATTTATTTTAACGTAATTCTCATATAGTTCCGGATGCGTACAATAGTTTTTTAAAAAGATATGGTGTTATAATTAATTAAAACATTTTTTAAACAATTATTTTGCCCGAAAAACTTGAATTTTTAAGGCTACACGTCAAGTGCTCATCGAATATCGACAGATCTATTTATTTTAACGTAATTCTCATATAGTTTGGGACGCGTACAACATGTTTCTATAAAGTTTGGGTGTTATAATTAATTAAAACATTTTTTAAACAATTATTTTGCCCGGAAAACTTGAATTTTGAAGGCTAGACGTGAAGTGCTAATCGAATTTCGACAGATTTATTTATTCTAACGTAATTTTCATATAGTTCCGGACGCGTACAATAGTTTTAAAAAGAAAAATATTGGCTTATAATTAATTAAAACATTTTTTAAACAATTATTTTGCCAGGAAAACTTGAATTTTGAAAGCTAGACGTGAAATGCTATCGAATATCGACAGATCTATTTATTTTAAAGCATTTTTCATATAGTCCTGGACGGGTACAATAGTTTTTTTAAAAGATATGGTGTTATAATTAATTAAAACATTTTTTAAACAATTATTTTGCCCGAAAAACTTGAATTTTTAAGGCTACACGTCAAGTGCTCATCGAATATCGACAGATCTATTTATTTTAACGTAATTGTCATATAGTTTGGGACGCGTACAACATGTTTCTATAAAGTTTGGGTGTTATAATTAATTAAACCTTTTTTAAACAATTATTTTGCCCGAAAAACTTGAATTTTTAAGGCTACACGTCAAGTGCTCATCGAATTTCGATAGATCTATTTATTTTAACGTAATTCTCATATAGTTCCGGACGCGTACAATAGTTTTAAAAAAAAATATGATCTTATAATAAATTAAAACATTTTTTAAACAATTATTTTGCCAGAAGAACTTGAATTTTAAGGCTACACGTCAAGTGCTCATCGAATATCGACAGATCTATTTATTTTAACATAATTCTCATATAGTTTGGGACGCGTACAACATGTTTTCTATAAAGTTTGAGTGTTATAATTAATTAACACATTTTTTAAACAATTATTTTGCCCGAAAAACTTGAATTTTTAAGGCTACACGTCAAGTGCTCATCGAATATCGACAGATCTATTTATTTTAACGTAATTCTCATATAGTTCCGGACGCGTACAACATGTTTCTATAAAGTTTGGGTGTTATAATTAATTAAAACATTTTTTAAACAATTATTTTTCCCAAAAAACTTGAATTTTAAGGCTACACGTCAAGTGCTCATCGAATATCGACAGATCTATTATTTTAACGTAATTCTCATATTGTTTGGGACGCGTACAACATGTTCTATAAAGTTTGGGTGTTATAATTAATTAAAACATTTTTTAAAACAATTATTTTGCCCGAAAAACTTGAATTTTTAAGGCTACACGTCAAGTGCTCATCGAATATCGACGGATCTATTTATTTTAACGTAATTCTCATATAGTTTGGGACGCATACAACATGTTTCTATAAAGTTCGGGCGTTATAATTAATTATAACATTTTTTAAACAATTATTTTGCCCGAAAAACTTGAATTTTGAAGGCTAGACGTGAAGTGCTAATCGAATTTCGACAGATTTATTTATTCTAACGTAATTTTCATATAGTTCCGGACGCGTACAATAGTTTAAAAGAAAAATATTGGCTTATAATTAATTAAAACATTTTTTAAAACAATTATTTTGCCAGGAAAACTTGAATTTTGAAAGCTAGACGTGAAATGCTAATCGAATATCGACAGATCTATTTATTTTAAAGCATTTTTCATATAGTCCTGGACGGGTACAATAGTTTTTTAAAAAGATATGGTGTTATAATTAATTAAAACATTTTTTAAACAATTATTTTGCCCGAAAAACTTGAATTTTTAAGGCTACACGTCAAGTGCTCATCGAATTTCGACAGATTTATTTATTCTAACGTAATTTTCATATAGTTCCGGACGCGTACAATAGTTTAAAAGAAAAATATTGGCTTATAATTAATTAAAACATTTTTTAAACAATTATTTTGCCAGGAAAACTTGAATTTTGAAGGCTAGACGTGAAATGCCTAATCGAATATCGACAGGGTTTATTTATTTTAAAGCATTTTTCATATAGTCCTGGACGCGTACAATAGTTTTTTAAAAAGATATGGTGTTATAATTAATTAAAACATTTTTTAAACAATTATTTTGCCCGAAAAACTTGAATTTTTAAGGCTACACGTCAAGTGCTCATCGAATATCGACAGATCTATTTATTTTAACGTAATTGTCATATAGTTTGGGACGCGTACAACATGTTTTCTATAAAGTTTGGGTGTTATAATTAATTAAACCTTTTTTAAACAATTATTTTGCCCGAAAAACTTGAATTTTTAAGGCTACACGTCAAGTGCTCATCGAATTTCGATAGATCTATTTATTTTAAAGCATTTTTCATATAGTCCTGGACGCGTACAATAGTTTTTTAAAAAGATATGGTGTTATAATTAATTAAAACATTTTTTAAACAATTATTTTGCCCGAAAAACTTGAATTTTTAAGCCTACACGTCAAGTGCTCATCGAATTTCGACAGATTTATTTATTCTAACGTAATTTTCATATAATTCCGGACGCGCACAATAGTTTTAAAAGAAAAATATTGGCTTATAATTAATTAAAACATTTTTTAAACAATTATTTTGCCAGGAAAACTTGAATTTTGAAAGCTAGACGTGAAATGCTAATCGAATATCGACAGATCTATTTATTTTAAAGCATTTTTCATATAGTCCTGGACGCGTACAATAGTTTTTTAAAAAGATATGATGTTATAATTAATTAAAACATTTTTTAAACAATTATTTTGCCGAAAAACTTGAATTTTTAAGGCTACACGTCAAGTGCTCATCGAATATCGACAGATCTATTTATTTTAACGTAATTGTCATATAGTTTGGGACGCGTACAACATGTTTCTATAAAGTTTTGGGTGTTATAATTAATTAAAACCTTTTTTAAACAATTATTTTGCCCGAAAAACTTGAATTTTTAAGGCTACACGTCAAGTGCTCATCGAATTTCGATAGATCTATTTATTTTAACGTAATTCTCATATAGTTCCGGACGCGTACAATAGTTTTAAAAAAAAATATGATTTTATAATAAATTAAAACATTTTTAAACAATTATTTTGCCAGAAGAACTTGAATTTTTAAGGCTACACGTCAAGTGCTCATCGAATATCGACAGATCTATTTATTTTAACATAATTCTCATATAGTTTGGGACGCGTACAACATGTTTCTATAAAGTTTTGAGTGTTATAATTAATTAACACATTTTTTAAACAATTATTTTGCCCGAAAAACTTGAATTTTTAAGGCTACACGTCAAGTGCTCATCGAATATCGACAGATCTATTTATTTTAACGTAATTCTCATATAGTTCCGGACGCGTACAACATGTTTCTATAAAGTTTGGTGTTATAATTAATTAAAACATTTTTTAAACAATTATTTTTTCCCAAAAACTTGAATTTTTAAGGCTACACGTCAAGTGCTCATCGAATATCGACAGATCTATTTATTTTAACGTAATTCTCATATTGTTTGGGACGCGTACAACATGTTTCTATAAAGTTTGGGTGTTATAATTAATTAAAACATTTTTTAAACAATTATTTTGCCCGAAAAACTTGAATTTTTAAGGCTACACGTCAAGTGCTCATCGAATATCGACGGATCTATTTATTTTAACGTATTCTCATATAGTTTGGGACGCATACAACATGTTTCTATAAAGTTCGGGCGTTATAATTAATTATAACATTTTTTAAACATTATTTTGCCCGAAAAACTTGAATTTTTAAGGCTACACGTCAAGTGCTCATCGAATATCGACAGATCTATTATTTTAACGTAATTCTCATATAGTTTGGGACGCATACAACATGTTTCTATAAAGTTCGGGCGTTATAATTAAATATAACATTTTTTAAACAATTATTAGGCCTGAAAAACTTGAATTTTAAGGCTACACGTCAAGTGTTAATCGAATATCGACAGATCTATTTATTTTAACGTAATTCTCATATAGTTCCGGACGCGTACAATAGTTTTTTAAAAAGATATGGTGTTATAATTAATTAAAACATTTTTTAAACAATTATTTTTCCCAAAAAACTTGAATTTTAAGGCTACACGTCAAGTGCTCATCGAATATCGACAGATCTATTTATTTTAACGTAATTCTCATATTGTTTGGGACGCGTACAACATGTTTCTATAAAGTTTGGGTGTTATAATTAATTAAAACATTTTTAAACAATTATTTTGCCCGAAAAACTTGAATTTTTAAGGCTACACGTCAAGTGCTCATCGAATATCGACAGATCTATTTATTTTAACGTAATTCTCATATAGTTTCGGACGCGTACAATAGTTTTTTAAAAAGATATGGTGTTATAATTAATTAAAACATTTTTTAAACAATTATTTTTCCCAAAAAGCTTGAATTTTTAAGGCTACACGTCAAGTGCTCATCGAATATCGACAGATCTATTTATTTTAACGTAATTCTCATATTGTTTGGGACGCGTACAACATGTTTCTATAAAGTTTGGGTGTTATAATTAATTAAAACATTTTTTAAACAATTATTTTGCCCGAAATACTTGAATTTTTAAGGCTACACGTCAAGTGCTCATCGAATATCGACGGATCTATTTATTTTAACGTAATTCTCATATAGTTTGGGACGCATACAACATGTTTCTATAAAGTTCGGGCGTTATAATTAATTATAACATTTTTTAAACATTTATTTTGCCCGAAAAAACTTGAATTTTTAAGGCTACACGTCAAGTGCTCATCGAATATCGACAGATCTATTTATTTTTACGCAGTTTTCGCATAGTTTCGGACGCGCACAATAAGTTTCTAAAAAGTTCCGGTGCTATAATTAATTAAAACATTTTTTAAAACAATTATATTGCCCGGAAAACTTGAATTTTGAGGGCTAGACGTGAAATGTTAATTGAATATCGACAGATCTATTTATTTTAACTCAGTTCTCATATAGTTCCGGACGCGTACAGTAAATTTCTGAAAAGTTCCAGTGATATAATTAATTAAAACATTTTTTAAGCATTTATTTTGCCCGAAAAATTTGAATTTTGAGTATTATACGTTAGATGTTGTTCAAATATCGACAGTTCTATTTATTTTAACGCAGTTCTCATTTATTTCCGGACGCGTACAATAATTTTTTAAAAAGTTACGGTAATATAAATTAATTAAAACATTTTTTAAACATATTGTGATTGTATATTCGAAAGACGGTTAGATGCTATAATGTGATTTTGGAAGTTAGCATCTGATTTATAAAAATTTATTTGAAAATACGTAATTCAACGGATCTATTGTTGAAACTTATCAAGAACTGTAGAACTATGCTGATGCATGTAATTCTGCAGTATTTTTATGAGATACTAAACTTTGAAATGCTAACTTCACACACGTTTAATCGTCATCGCAGAAAAGCGACAACCATTCTTCGAGAGATGCGAGTATCGATGCCATGCCTTTTTTAGAAAGGATTTGTAATGCATTAACGATACTTTACCGATATAGTAGGGAACAGACTCAACAGACACAAATTAGCTGCGTTCAACAAAAAAATTAGTTTGGCAACTGTGTAAAATTCTTCAACACGATTGGTTTTTTCTATATTTTCTGCGGGAAATTCATAAACCAATCATATAAAAGAATTTTACAACAGCTGCAAAGCTGCTTTTTTGCTGAACGCAGCCATTATTATCGTGGACATAGCATTGAAGAGATCCAAAAAGTCGTGCACATTACCTACGGAATTCATGGACATTGTCTATATAGTTTAACGTGCACGTTTTGTGCACTTAGGCCCATTTCTACCAACATAGATTAACTTTAATCTCGATTTAATTTACTTGTTATCTCATTCTAGTTCCAAAAATTAGAAAGAGATGAAGAGTAAGTTAATCCGAGATTAAAGTTAATCTACGTTGTAGAAATGGGCTATAGAGGCGCTAGTGAACGGAAACACTTTTAAAAAACTACGGGATGACCGCTCTCAGGTTCTTCTCTGCTATTATCGGTAAGAAAATTGCACTCTGACTTTCCAAAAATTTTCACACACTTTTAAAAATGTCTAGATTTCTAAGAACCTGCCGCCTTTTCTTAAGGATATATGTTTTAATTTTTCAAGAACTTTAAGAACTGCAAGAATATACGGAATTCCCCGAATGTTTTGACATGCTTGCACGTACTCTTTACTCACGCGATATAAAACGTAAACACGAGACTTGAATTGCTTATTAGAGCTATAATTAGAGGGCTTATTTACTTGTGCAGCGCGTGCGTGCTTCCAATAAAATTTTATTAACAAAGCCGATTGTTCTTTAAGCTTTTATAAAAATGCAATACTGAGTAGTATTAAATTGACTATGCTAATAATATTTATTTTTATTATTAACATTACTGCTGTTAGTACTTTTAATATTCAAAATAAGTAATAATTATTGGCTAATTTAATACTGCCCAATATTATATTTTTAAAGATATATTTTAACAATCACTTCAAAATGATCAACTTAGCACTTAGCATTCTTTTACAGAAATTGGTATCTTTATATGAGCGTTAAATTAAAAATGTAGAAAATGATCAATAAACAGGGGTATATGTATGTCGCAAAACTTTCAATTACCATATTTTTACTTTAATCCGTCACATCTGCTGAATATCGAATTTCGAAACCTTGATGAGACAGGTGGGTGTCGGGGAGGAGTGTAATTACATAGCAGGTGTATAATGCTGAATGTAACGCACGCGACAGCTGAAGTAGGAACTTTAATTCTTACTTATGCGCCCATACATAAAATTATCACCGAATTTTCAGAAATCCACCGTCAAAACATTAAATGTAGAAGAACAACACGCGTTTGGTTAAGCGTTTACGCGTAAAATATAAATGGGTTGCTTCACGTGTATGCAAATTAAACTGTGTAATTATTTTTTTCTCTTTTATCGTGTTTTCAAATTTATAATAATTTACATTGCTCGTATTACGTGCATGAGAAAGATTCGAGTGAATGTTAACAGTATTTAAACAATCTATGTATGCAATATTTAAACGTACAACACAACTATGTCGGAAATCAATTAATTTCGATGCCATCAACTGAAACGCGATTTCAAATTCGAGCCGAGTGTTTTCGAACGGTGAAGTTTCATTGTTCACAGTCGAGATTTTGCTCCGCACGCAAGAAGTGTCCTCGATCAGGACGATTTATTTCGGGCATTCGTCGACGCTGTCGCCGCAAGATTACGCGTGCGGAATACGCGATCGATCGATCGATCGCCCCGATCGGTTCACGCGTGTACACGTGCGGTCGATGGGAATTAATCGCTTCCCATGCTCCGCGCGCACGGCGGGCGTTTCATCGGTTTTTCCCAGGGCGACGCGATTTCCGAGCCGATATCTCCTCGCTTCCTGGTAAACAAGATACGGACGCGGGAGGGGAGGGAACAACGAACAATTTCGCCGGATGAATACTGAAACGGTGAGTATGTCGCATCTCGGCGATCATCGGCATCTTGCGTGTTCCTCAATGCGCACTGCTCATCATGATGAGAATACCAGTCACTGGCGACCGTGAGAGCACAAAGAAAGACAAAAGAAAAAAGAAAAATATTAGGGAGGCAAAAGTTCGAAGTCACGTTTTTCCGCAGGACGCATGTCGCACCTGTCCCGAAAAGCAATCAAATGATTTTTCCCCTCAAGGGATTCCTCCTTTACGTCTGTGGCTGTAAATCGTGACGACAGTGTCATAAAGCCGGCAGACTATAAAACAAATCCCGGTTTTCTTCGTAATCGGCCGGATCCTTCCGGCCAAACTAGTTTTGGAAGATCCAATTAATCCCGTCGGCGGGAATTGACTTGAATGACGATGGACGCATCGATCTCGATCGTATCGTGAGACAAGGTTTCGAAATGCATCAGCAAAAATAACCTGACAGTGAAAAAATGGATTTCAAATGTAGAAATTTCTCGGCAAACAATCCGTTATTTTATTCGGCAGGCATTTTCGATGGCTGTCAATTTTTTAATTTCTGAGCAATTAACTGTAATTAAATTTTTCAAAATGTGTATCAATTGCAAGTGTTTATACAAAATGTTATTTAAAAAATTTTCTTAAACAGTTTTGTATTCTCCATTTTATTACATACACTGATAACATTATTTTCTTCAGAAATACTCAGAAAATTTACATTTTAGAATGTTTTATGTATTCTAAAATTCATTTTAAAAATCTAAGAAAACGTTTTATACAGGATAATCTACTAATTCAAGCGAGTCTCTTGAGAATTCAGTTCTTGTATCGAACGATATCCAATCCCGTAAAGAATAAGGATCACTAACCACCACTCTCACGCGTGCGGTATAGTGTTTCAATGTCAGTCGCAGGAAGTAACTCGATACAGTTGGCTTCTGAACACGTGCGGATGTTTAAAGCGTAATATGTTGGCCGTCAACCGGATGGGATTCGCACGATTAAGCGCCGGATCGGTGCTCCGACGATACTGATGATATTAATACGAGTCACGTATATTGATTCGATGAAACGTGAACCTTGACAAATGGACGCAATACATTTCACGAACGATTAGACCTGATGATGATTTATCAAAAAGATACTTGAATAATTCATTAATCAATTAAAAAAAAAGAAATCGATACCTCCCCGTGTGGAAATTCTATCTAGGTTGCAATCAGGGCCAAGTTAGATTTCCTTACTTTTATTGAGGCCCAAGTTAGGACGCCTATCTTGGTCCAATATCGATTTGTCCCGCTTTTTAATCTAGGGATTACTTGGTTTTCAAACTTGGCCCAATATAAAAATTTAGCTTGAGCCAAACTAAAATTGTTTAATATTATAATAAAAAAAAATTTTATTTTTATTATTTTTATCAACAGTACATACTAAATTTAGAACAAATTTTATTAATTAATTAAATTTAAATTATTTTATTTTATTTAACTTAATTTATTTAACTTAATTTATTTATTTTATTTTATTCTATTTTATTTAATTTAATTTATTTTAATTTAATTATTTTAATTTAATTTATTTAATTTAATTTATTTTAATTTAAGTTATTTTAATTAATTTATTTTAATTCATTTAATTTATTTAAT
>NW_023415766.1:0-6751 GCF_013373865.1 Monomorium pharaonis | reverse complement strand
TGATAACTCTAACGTTACTAAAATTGTTTAACATTATACGCGGAAAACTAATTATTGCTCATAAAAAAACGAGGGCGTGGGAATAGTGTGCCACACAAAGTCACATTTAATTTTATGATAATGTCGATTAAATGAAACGCAAAAACCGCGTTGCTACCAGAATGTTGCATTTTAAATATGCTTGTTTTTATAAAGAACTCTTAAAAAGATTTTATGAATCATTGGGACGCGGACAATCTCGACTCGTGTTTAAGATTAGATTTTGATTGTTAGTTTATAGGCAACGCACGCACGCGTGTGTGTGTATATATGTGTGATTCTTGTACGCTTCCACGTTTTTGCTCGCAAGTTATTTTTTTTTTTTTAGTGCAGGGCTACATGGAAGATTATTGTCTTCATACTTTACGTGACTTATCGTATCATCGACGATGAAGGTTATCATCTGAGCTTTTAATCTTCTTTGTATCGTGCAATCTATAGGCGCTTTTTATATCGAGATTTTATTACATTAGAGATCAGAGATCAGCGATTTTTGACGGCAGCGATTGTCCTTTGGCTGTACTTAATGTAGAAGACAATGAAAACGGGACTTCGCACAATATCGCAAAAAAAAAAATCGAATGAGCAGCAGCAGAGTACTGTTAAACTTTTAATACAGCTTTATATATGTTAAATTTTATAATAGGGATTGTCTTCCCTCATGGAAGACTATTATTAGATGCTTTCGTCTTCCGTATTAGCAGCAAATTTTATTAGACTTCAAGTTTATCAATGTTCATAAAGATACTTGTATGCAAGAATTCATTGTACATTACAAATAAAGCTATACAAATACTGAAAAAATATTACAAATAAACAATTGACCCAATGATTAACACTATTTGCGTGTTTTATTCATATTATCAGTCAGTCTGTTTATCATTTGCTCAAATTTTGCTATCTACTACAATAAAGCATTTATTGCCAATAAACGACGAATATTGCGGTGAATTATGGAAAGTCGTTAACGCGACTTTCTTTCAATCCATCTCGTGGGCGACGATTACCCGTCTAATCGTAAGTTACGCGCTCAATGATGTACGCAGAAAAAATCCGGCATTTTCCCGAGCGTGAGATCGCACGGAGGATTCACGAGAGACTGGAAATTTCACCAGCACGTGCGCATACGTGCCAGAGCGAATTTGTTTGTTTCATTTGTCAGTATGAGGAGCGCACACAGTCGCGTATCCACGCACACCTCCACTTCTTCTCGTATAATTATTCCCACGTATTCCCCCGCATGTCGGAGTGTGTGTTTATCGTAAGCGCACGATCGCGCCGGGTAATCGTTCGCACGCACACGCCCGCCTATTTTATCGTTCACGCGTGCGCGTCACGCGTGATTACGAGTATATGCATAAATCTTCGCGCCGCACGCACATATACACGCACAACGACAAAGATATATCGCGTATCTAATCACATTGATTTGCGCGCGTTCTCCAAAAATTATTGTCTATTTTTGGCATACGTAGTGACGCTGAGGCAAATCTATGTTTCAGCCTCGGAATCGCTTCGGGCAAGGAACGATCATGACCGCAAAGGTAAAAGCTTAAAGGAGTATTAAGTTTCTACGGGAGAAACTCTAAAGGAATCATCATCATTTATAACTGTGTTGCGCTTTAAGTATAATTTGTTTTGACAGTCATGATAATTTATCGCAACGAACACTCTGTGTTAAAGCAAAAATCAGGAAATGGTTATTTTTAGTAGAATTTATGCGCTGCTCTGAACATCGCCATATTTTAGATAATTAATATAATCTAATTAATCAGCTTTTACAGAAACGATTGATGAGGTTTTGAGAAATTCTCAGCATATTTCCAGGATAAAATAATGTAACAAGTCTCTTGAAAAGTAGACACATACATTATATAATATATAATAATAATAAGAATAATAATTAATATTAACCACTTCTCCTCTCCCTCTCAGCATTTTATTTTAAGTTTCAAAAAAACTAGTTACGTAAACAAACGTAAAAAAATATTGACCAATTTTAAAAACAAAATTAAATCTTTAAAAATTCTATATATAAATTCTATATGTATATAAAATATATACAATTAAAAATATATTAATCTTCTCATTAAAAACGAGAGAAGAAAAGGGAAAAAGATTGGTTTAAAAAATCTTTTTCCCTTTCTCCGGAATAGCTTCCACCTATTAAAATATATACTTCTAGCGCAGACTTTTGACTGTGTATGTTTCCATCCGCAGTCGACGGTGAGAGGAAGTACCGCCATATCGGTAAAAAAAAAATAAACCGGTTGGATTTTCTTCGTAGACGTTACGATCCTACGACGGAGCTGGCGACGTATGGTTACGAGCGGCATTTCCTCTCCACCGTCGTCGATGAATCATTATAATAGACTCGTCTCGAAAAAGCCGCGGCGTTAACTGTGTTTTCAATTATTCGAAGTACGGCTCGGCAATTTAATTTTTACTCACGTTTGCGACACACGTTAGCAGGTCCATTCATTCATTCTGCTGACGAAACACGATGACCCGATAAAACAGGGTTTATTTTTAAGTCGTACTGAGATATAAAAGCCACTTGAACTTGAACCAAATTGTGTTCACGTATAAAAAAATACGGTTTTGTAAGACGTATTTTTTGTAAGATGTGCATACTTTTTCTTTCGTGGAAAACTATTTTGCTTTTGAAAGTTTTGTTTTCGTTAATAATTTTTTTTTTTTCCCATGAAAAGAGATATCGCTGGTATTTTACCTTCAAGTGTCTTTTTTTTATCATTTTATTTATTGTTTGCAGGTCAATGTTAAATCAGAACTTCAAAATATTGCTCTGTCCATGAAGATATAAAAATGTCATTAGTTTCTAATATAGTATAGCTTAAAACAATGCGAACAATATTATTATAAGAATATCTTCTTAAAAAGATCAAAAAATTAATATACTTTTCTAGTTCTTCTGACGGAGTTACACAGCATAATTCAAGACAAAATATTACTTATATTTTTCGTAGGAATGCAGCATAATCCTAATTTATTCAGTTTTATTTATTCTTATCTGTATTCTTCAAACGTTGTTAGTTCGAATGCATACAACGACACCGGCAGTATGTTCAATTATAGCCGCGCATGTTACTAGTTCCGCTTTATTTGCCTTCTACTCACATCACGAACTTAATATTCGCATCGCGCGTCGCGTTCCGCGTTATCGAGTGTTGAACAATGACGATTATTTAACAGCCTGTGTTTGTAGATATCGGTCTTAACAGCAGGGGCAAGTTGGTTTTGCGAAGTGGCGTGATGCGCGCGACCACCGACACGACATATGTATGATTCATGAGCTTTATATGCCAGGGCCGACGGGAAGATTATTTTTAAATGTCCTTTGCGATTACGGATTTTCAACGTTAATTGCTATATGTTAGATACTCTTCCAATAAGTAGAAACGATAGCGCATATTATACGCGGTCGCGTCATTTTTGTATCAATAAAGTTTATGTAATTATAACGAACGATAAAGTGTGATTACTAAAAAAGGTTTTCACATTCTTTATAATATAATTCTTAATAATTAATTTTATTATTTAAAAATCTCGGGAGTTAAGTTCCGAAAAATCTTATTATAATGATATATGAGACTTTCACTCAAAATCGTTGTAGATGTGTTTCGGCATTTTAAAGCGCACAAACTAATCAAGACAAAAAAAAAACTTTAGGCAGTCTAGCGATAACATTCACTTCAACGAATGATTAAATTCTTCATCCATAAGAAGGAATACATAAAAGTTGCAACATTAAATGTTTTTTACTCTGAAAGAATTTTACCTCTGCGCTAATTGTATGAGGTAACTGTGAATTATATCTCTTCGTAGTTAAAAATTTTTACAACTAATAAGATAAATTACCTCAATACCTATGACACGAATGACTAGAACAACTTTTATAATTGAAATCCATTATTATACTCTGTCGGTTCTCGGCGCCCGCGTGTACGAATGTAATAACTATAGAAATGTCATAACTGTCTATGAGAATGTCGAAAGACGTTAATGACAATACGTGTCGATGTAGTTTCTTCATGCAAGAATGACACGTGTCATTTCGAGAGATCAAAACTAAGGAGTGTGATAGGTAAAGGTAAACCCATCATCAGAAAATTTAGAGTTAAGATTCCGTTAAGGTTTTATATAAATTAAAAACGATATGAGCTCATTACTCTGTCCGACACCCGAAATAAACGTAAAATATTCATACCTGCAATGTTCAAGAAAAAAAAAAGAAGATAGGTTATGTGCTTGCGCTTTCACTTTATTCTAACGAAGATTAAAAAACGCGCGTTGCCTGAAGAGGTTAGATATCAAGGTCGGTCGACAGTGAAAGTACGCTTGAATTGAAGCGTTTAATAGATAGATGATTTATTTAAATTACGATATGTATCGCCGTGACGTACTCAAATTCTTTTGGCCGCATTCATTAAGAAAAGCAAGAAGTATAAATAAAAATCAATTATCTTGTGAAAAAAATGCATATTTCATACTACATTTTAATAATTTTATAGGTATCATGCCATACACATGCTGTTTGTTACATAAATATTATAGATTATTAGAAAAAAATCATTTTTTACGAGTTAAATCGCGAGAGTTAAGAATTAACAGCTCGGAATTACATCATTCAAAGATTGCGCGTATGCTCCACTTTATAAGATTATTGTAGTTAATTATAACTTTCAATTGGGGAAGAAGACGCGACCGCGCTCAATCACCTCACGGCGCGTATTCGTGTTAGAAGAAACCGGGCACGTACTCACGGGTTAAGAACGTGAATCCCGAAGGTCAAAGGTGAAAGTACGTGGAGAACGTGAGGCAGAGGAATCGAGATTGGGAAGGGGGAAAGGAAGAAAGAGAGAGAGAGACTAAAGAACGAGCATGGCGCCGGCTGGTCGACCGACTGAATGGAACAGCGGTGCTTCGTGCACTGATTCTTACGTAAGTATGGCGCGGCGCCATCGTCGGGGCTCCAATTATCTAATTATTCGCTTGTCCGCATAGACCGCCCCGACGTCCGTCTTGAATTCCCGTGTTTGATCGCCAGCTGCCTGTCCTTTGGCCGAAAGGACCTTGCGCTTTTATCATCGGTCGGAAAAAAAAAAACAACATCCATTCTCCCCTAGTGCCTCATTATCCCGATTGCATTAGTGGAATTTCACATAGATTTGCAGTCATTACATTTTCTCGTTTAAATCGCGCGTGGTTACTTGTCACAGTTGCTTCTAATGCTTGTTGATACGATTGTGTGATAATTTATTTAACAACGGTAATTCATATTAAATCTAATTCTTGTTATGTCATCGATATAAATTTTCGCGCACTAGTTTCAAGAGTTTTATTGTTACGAATTACAGCGTAAACAAAATGTTAAATAATTGGTTAATGATCATTCTGGCTCCAATAAAAAAGGTTCATAGTTACGTGTAAATTCTACGTAATTACACACGAGAGAACGCCAGGTCAATTAGAACACGGTCTGCACACTTTTTGACATCCAATCAATGTGTCGTGTTCGATTGCAATTGACCTTTCAATTGAACTGTCAAAGGATAGTAAGCAATGTGTTTGCACGCACGCAAATTGTGGACAGCAATGAATTGACAATGACTATCGATCGAAATCAATTAGATCGATATTGATCACAGATCAATGGAACAATGTTTGAAGGTGAATTTCGTTCTACCTTTGTCACCCATTTAAAAAATAAACTATGTTTTCCTATTAATAAGTATAATGATAATTGCTCATTTGCTATATAACTAAAAAAATTATATTTTCAGTTTTCTCTACAATAATATATTAATAATACAAAATCGCATTTAAAAATAATGCAAAACTTTAACAATTTAAACGGGAAAACTTTATTTTATAAGACGTAAGATATATCGTTGTTGTAGCAAATGAACGATATATTTTAGTTCTTTACTCTAAAAGAATTGCGTTTTCTTTCTACTTTTACAAATAATTCTTGCGTTTGTTTAAAACTAGCTATTTATTGTAGCAATAATGCCTCAAAGTAATAAATAAATTACTTTTTCCTTCTCGGTCTTTGTCGACCATTTTTACGTGTCTTTTTTTTCTTTCTCGTCTTTCACTCATCGACGAGCGGACAAAAGAAACACGAGAGAACCGACGAGAGAAGCATTTCGCTTTCCGGCCCAGAAGAGCGTGTCGCCCCTTGAAACTCTCCTGCGCCGTCTTTTTTTGTAAATTTCTCGCGCATAAAGCGTACGAAGCGAAAACAAGCCGCATATTACAAGTCTATGAGACTGCATACAAATTTCAGGCTAGTAGCACTTCTGATACACAAACTATCTCGGAAGTTTTGCGGTTTACATGAGTCACAACTCGTGGAAAAAAGAAAACGAACAACGGTGGCTTCACGCTACTTATAGCTCTTCAGTTGATAAAAAATTAAAAATTTTGAGCCGGTTATTCCAACTTCTTGGTAAACATACCTTTCAGGTAAGCATGCGTCATTTTTATTCTAAATAAATAAAGACAGACATATATTACCTTATCTGATAGATAAGTTTACCAAGAAGTTGATGCAATCAACCCTTAATGATTCAATTTACAATAAAATGTTTTCCTTTAAATATAGATTTGAATAAAAGTTGGAAAGGTTCAAAGTCTTAAAGATATCTTAGAATTATAAAATAAACTTTTGAGCTGAAAATTGATTAAC
>NW_023415765.1:0-38538 GCF_013373865.1 Monomorium pharaonis | reverse complement strand
ATAAAGCTATATCAAAACATGACATATAATTACAATTATCCAATACAATTATGCAGTTCATTACATAAAAAAATTTTTTTAACTTAAATAAGCATTGATACATAATGATATTTCAATATTCCTTTAATATTTTAAAACTTTACAAAATCCTTTCAACTATATGGTAGCTTGTCAATTATTCTGTACAATTCTTCTACATTTTTTTTCAAACTTTGTAGAAATATACCTTGTCTTGCATCATGCCTACACGTACCTGGTCCAATAAGTCTTGTACTGTGCAGTCCTCATTCGGTATGTCAAACGTAATTAGTTTCTGTTCTCCACTGGCTGACATCACTAACATTTTTGCCATATTTCCCGGAATTTGATGCCGAACTATCATATTTGATGGATCGTGAATAATCTTTTGGATCGTGAGAACAGCGATGCCTTTATTTGAATGGTTGTCATGTTCTAATTGTGGCAAACGAGATTTTTGTATAACATATACTTTCTCTTGAACACGTTTCGAAGTACTAGCTTCCATATTAATACTAATATTGTGTATTATGTTCAGCTAAAGAGACTGATGTTGCTATAGATGGTTTCTGTATTTGTTGTGGAGAGATAGAAATCTGTTGCGATCTTTGTTGCACAGAATTGATGAAGCAATGCAAGATTATCCAACGACAATTGAACATGCTGCAAAGTATTAGAGAGTTGTTGTTTTGTATTATTTTGTTAAAGCCTTTGCCTTTTAATATGTTGTTTTTGTAACTGTTTAATCTTAGCTTGCTTGATTTGCTCACTTAAGTGATCCATATCTGATGGTTGCACTCTTATTGTTAGTGTTTTAAAAATTTCAGGAGGATCTTGCTACAGGTCTCGGTAACATATTAAAATTAGGAATACGAACAGATTTCAGAGTCACATTCGGTCTTTATGATATACTGATAGAACTTTTGTTGGCAAGCAATGTCGATTTGGGACCTGTTGCATTAAAATTTTGAATTCGATTTTTCGTTGTAGTTACCACATTTATTCTATTTGAAGGGGATGCTGGAGATGTCTGTTTTACCAACAAAAAAGACAGTAATTTTTATATCGCAAAATCTTTTAATTTTTTTATAGATTAAAAAATTGTTTTCTAGAATAAAAGTATATGCATTATTACCAGTCTACATTATGGAGTTCACACAAAAATTGATAAAAAATTGTTAACTTAATTGCTGTATTTTTAGTCAAGTGTCTAAAGCTGACACATTGTAACATTATTTGTTTAATTAATATAAAAGACCTCTAGTTTGTATTTACAAAATTCAAATTCATAGATTAATGAATGATAGAAACAAATAATATCAAGTTGCAAAAATTAGATTTTGATACCTAATTAAGACGAAATTGCACTACAAAAGATTATATACGCATAAAAAATTGATAAGTAGAGCAATAAAAAATATTTTGTTCTCAGTATAAAGTCCACAGTATAAATTCAGACTGATATTAATACGTATACTTTAATTCTGGAAAAGGACTTTTAAATCTATAAAATAAATACATATAAAATCTTATTAAGTTGTGTTCGGAAACATCACTCGAGTGCTCTCTTCCCCACATATCATATTTTATCCTTGTTCGTTGAATATGAAACAAGGATAAAATGACTCAGATAATGTTTCCAAACGCAGGCTTAATAATATGTACGAATAATATAATTCTACATTATTGACCTCAAAATTTGAGTAGTACTCCAGCAGCCCCTTAATATTTAATTAAAATATTAAATTGTATAATGTTTAATCAATAATCTTCTTTCTGATATAAATTCTCATAAAATTTCGCAACTGACAATGGCTTAATTTACACCATGTGTTTAGTCGATGAGCTATACACTATTTTCAACCTAAAAACAATCGTACGCGATGATACAAACTATTACAAACTTGTTTAAGTTGGATCACTATTTTATGATCCATGATCCATTTTAGGTCATATGATATAACGCGTGTAAACGAAGGTAGATTGAAATCATAAAGTATAATAATCCTGAGAAGAAATGGCTTATAAATGTTTTTTTTACATGCAATAAAGCTTAGTGTACAGTATTTGCAATTATCTGGTTAAAATTATCACGATAATGGAAATGTATTATCTTCATTTTTGTTTCACATTATAAAAAACTATTGTCTTTCAAATTATTTAAGATACTCTAAATATTTACATTGGAGAAGAACACTTCTTTTGCAATAAATGAGGATAAATAAAGATACTATGCATCTCAATAATTAAAATATAAAGCTATTTCTTCTATCTAGATAATAGATAATGGCAAATAGTTTTGCCATTTAGTTTGTGCGTAATTAATAACGTAATTTACTCGATAACATAAAGAATAATACACATCGTAATCGAATATAATAACGTTGCATAAGTTACATGAGGACTGAATGCTACCATTAGTTCAAACGTACTACAGGCACTTACAGGTCTACGTGTAAATGATTCGTTGATAACCTACTTTAGGTCAGGGTGTAGGTTAGGGTATGAGTCAGGTCGCGCGGTCGTGAACAAAACTAATACTAAATTATTTACAAATTATTTACCCATGGTTGTTCCGCCGATACTTGATGCCTCCTGGATCTCCTACTCCTTCTCTTTCTGAATCTTTCCGTTGTTTGTTATTTGTTTCGGTTGCATCCAATAGTAAACTCGTCACACTAACAATTAGAACGCAAAATTGAGCAATACAATACTTCCAATGACGATCATGCATGACTGGCCCGAATATCTGGCTTCGAAAGAAACAAAGAACAACGTGCGGACTGTGGAGAACGTACCTTACGATTCCAAGAAACTACGATTCGTTCGACACATCACGATGCTCAGATTTACTCGTGAATTATCGTCGAAAAGAATTATTCGGTACTCCCGATATTGCGCGGATAATACATCACACAGTAAAGGACGTTAAACGAGCGTGTATAGACTTTATTCTTGCACCGGCAAAATATCCTATTCGCGGGAAAACGTGAGCGCGCGAGGAATTTAATGTAAGGAAACGTAAACGACGTGACAGAGAAACGATGTCGCGCTTTACAAGCAAATACGATCGCTTCTCAATGTACGAAAGTAATGACATACGTACCAAAACGATCATACACCATCGCATTCAGCTTTCTCGACAGTTCTCAGGCCCTTGTATCCGCAAACAATTTGAACTTTGGGACTGCTCAGAACACACGACCGACACGAGTCAACACGAGTCACACTGACTCACGCGAGCATAACACACACGGAACGCCTGATCAGTGGGGGAAAGCGAAAACAAAATAGCGATGGTTGCGAAGGAGTAGTAGCAACGGAAGTCTTGGCATTTTCTTAGTAAATGTTAGTAAACTTATCGTCAGATAAACATATGTCTATCTTTGCCTTACATTTTAAATAAATAAAAACAGATATAGGTCGAATAAAGGTTCCCAATATAAATAGGAACAATAATCGGCCCTGAAAGATTTTGATTCTTGATTTAGTACGGAAGAGAACCACGAAATTATAGACCTTATCTATGCGTTTCCGACAGTGGCTATACAGTTGAATGTCCACATTTTATGAACATAGAAACGTTCCAAAATAAAATTCGAAATCATAAAAGAATTAAAAGCTATTCGAGTCGCAGACATCGCAGTCTTTGATTATAAAAGTCTGGACTGCCAGTTGCCTATGCCTATGCTAGCAAGGTTTTTGTGAGATGGAGATGAAACGCGACTTCAATGTTAAACTGGCAGAAAATGGAAATATTAAGCAAGGTCCGGATAGTAAAAGATGAGGAAAGAGATCGTGATTATTGTCTCTCCTTTTCCACTTCTCTTACCATTAGGGTTTTGCTCAATGTTTCCATTTTCTGCCAGTTTAACATTGGGGGCGCGTTTCATCTCCATAACAAAAATTTTTGTTGGGAATGCTGGGATCTGGAATAAGTCTTGGTTAACTGGCAGTCTAAACGCGCAGTTGCACACGTGTTTCGCATGATTATAAATAAAAAACAATATTTGTGATAAATGTGTTATTTATTATCCTTCAATATTTATACGTTTATTGTTGTAATAATATCTTACAATGTATTTCAAGAATGATGTCATAGTAATAATGACATTTATATAAAAAAAATAGTGAACTTTTCTTTCTTTCATAAATGAAAAAAGTTATAAATCAAATTTTGCATTTAGTTTTGAGAAAAATCGAATAGACTTGATTGAGCCATGAGGAGACAAGAATTAAAGACGAAGGCATTTAAACGTGCTGAAAGCAATCTGCTGAATAAACTGAGTTCTAGTTTTTTGAAAAATTATCCACATCATCTAATGCCGGGTTACAACTTGAACAGGTCACCATGTGTTGAAAAATGGGATGAGGAGAATGCAATGGGACTCTTTCAAGAGTTTCCATATAACTGTAGTTTGCCAAAGCCATTACTGCCACCAGCAAGGTTAACAAGAACAGGTAATTGCAACAATAACGATGTAAAGTATTTTAAAGTTTTGTTAACATATTTTTTTTATTTTAACTCAGCATGAAATTGGATTATAAGATGTCTTTAATATTATTTTTAGAAAATATGTTTTTAAAATTATGACTCAATTTTTGTATTATTTGGGATATTATTTTTTGTATACTTTATATATTTTACTTTCGAAGTGTTTAAAAAAATTTTTTTTGGTTTTGAAGATTTATTGTAAGGCTTTTTTTTATATGCTTTACAATATCTCAATTTTATTAAATATAATTTGAACACTTTCTCGAAATTCTTTATAGTGCTTTGTGAAGAAGATCCAGCATTGGAACTCCTTACTTTGAAAAGCCATCTAAAGGATGATATAGACAGGATAACAAAATATTACGAAAAACATAAGAAAGGTAATATAAACATACGTATTTTATATTTTATACTGATTTCTACTATCTAGTACTAAACAAAATGTATTCTTGATAGAATTTAAACCAGTACATAAAAAAAGTGTAAAGTGGAAGATGGAAGATAATAGATATAGAGCAAATGTACCTAGATATGTTGCAGAAATAGCAGAATTACTTGATATGGATCCGGATCCTTATTTTGAAGGGGTTTGTTTATCAAACTGTACTCTTTGATACTATTGTTGTAAAATATAATAAATATGTTACAAGATTATAGAATATATATGCATTAATAAAATATTCTTTTAGACTTATAACTGGTACTATACTGGTGGATCGTTAAATTATGTTCGACTAAATGATTGGGATGTTTTGCTATTTCCATTTATGGGGATTTAGGTATTGTCCTAATATAGAACATATTTGTGGATATATGTAACAATTTGTAACAGTTGTATATTTTAATCTTTTATTGAAATATTTTTTTAGTTGCTGCACATATTATACCCATGGAAAATTTCATATGGAAGCCATTGCTGAAAAATTCAGCTAAATGTAAACTACATGACTCGCTGTATGAAATTAGACAAAGCAAGATTAGTGATACATGTATATTGAAACTTTATAATTTATAAAAAATAAAATTGTATCTAAAAATTTGTTATTTTTATTTTATAAGTGTTTTTATTTTTAGGTAGAATTTTAGGAAGGCATAAATATCAATGTGCTCTTTATACATTGTCCAATTCTGAGAATTGCTTAATGCTTAATGAAATCCATAGACAAGAATCAAAAACACCTTATGTTAGTGCTGATTTGAGTTTAACGAATATTAATTATCATTGTACTCTAAATGCCGAAAGAATATTGTCTTTATGGGATATAAATAGTACGTAAGTATTTTTTTAATTTCAACTTTTTTATTACAATTACATCTGTTGAGCTTTTTAAGTATGGTAATTCTTTTTCCAGAAATTACATTACTAGTGGTCTGTACTACAAAATAATACAACTGATGATATTTGGGGATGCATAAGATTCCAGGAAACTGATCCAAATGTTTTGATTTATGTAGATAGATGTTGCTTACATTATGTTGATACTAGGGTAAGAAAATAACTTGAAATCTAATTTATTTTCTTACACAAATTATAAATTTAAAAAATTATCAGTATTAGTTCCTGAATTATTAATTTAATAATAATGTACTTTCTATTTTTTACATTAGTAGATCATTATTCTTGTTTCATTGTATTTCTTTACAGATGGCTCTTGATCAGGCATGTGTCACATTATGCCCGAAATTTAATTTGGAAAATTGTGAGAGTTTGTCAGTAGAAGCACCGAGTAAACATAATTGTTGTCGATATTTAGGCACTTATCATTCATTTGTAATGTGCGATAATCGTTCTCCAAAGCAGTGTGTACGACAAAAATGGACGCATCAGTTCGAAGATACTCCGTTACTAGCAGCTATAACTAACAGGTTAATAAAAATTCTAATTTACTAATCTAATAATAACTAATTGACATTATATTCATAGTTACGTCACATATTTATTACAGTAATGACAAGGAAATCATTGTTCTATCAACTCAAACAGCTGGCGAAAATAGAATAATCTTAAATACTTGGTTAAACGAGGAAGAGTCTCACTCTTTTAATTTACCTTTCACACCTCCACATATTGCAGAAACATTAAATGAATCTCAAATGCAAGGAATGTGCTTGAATCCATTTTTGAGAAGCAGATTTGAATTGTGTAATGCTGGCAGCACATTAGTCACAGATGTAAACAATGGAGATGTATTCTGCTTTATTCAGAATTCTATTGGTACAATTATATTCTATGATAGTGTTTCATACATCATATTAACATGTTAGAATATTATGATTAATTACATATATCTTGTTATTTTTAGGTGACATATTTTATCAATGTATAACACATGAAAAGGAGAGCATATCAGATAAATATTCTCCCATAAATACTAAAGCTTGTTATGCATTAAATCTGTGGGAAGAAGCTTTATCAGCTCAACCTGAACCAATAGTACCTTTGACTCTTACTGACAAATGCAATATGCAATATATATATGAAAGTAAGAAAAAAAGTCCATTTTTAAGTATACTTCAAATTTCCAAGTAAATGCAACCATGAAATTAATTTTTACAGGTTTTACAAATGAAAAGCTTAATCCACGTTTAAAATCCACTGAAAAAATGCAGACGATGGTTTTGAATCAACCTGGAAACAATCGTTATCTACCTTAGCATCATACATAGATTTATTATCGCCGGAACTTCTTGCAGCTTGGAATATATGCGATGAAGCACCTGTACCGACGGAAATAAAATCTCATCAAAAAGTTTTGAATTGGTTGGAAGCTTCGACTTCAACTTCGAGTCATTCTGTCGCGCAATCACAGGATGAGCCCGAATACATACTATCTACACCTATCAGTACTCAAGAATTGATTAGTGTGTCACAAGAACACGATCTTACGTACGTTGACGATAGTAATATACTGCAAGAAATGCTATTGCCGAAGGTTAAATTGCAAACACCTAAGAAGAAGAAACGCATTTAAATAATTTAATTACAAATTATGATAAAAATATTGATTTGAAATTTGTATTTTTGTTATGTTATAAATAAATAGAATTATTTTTTTTGGAACATTGTTTATTTTATTGTAATAAAATTAAATCATAATTATTATGTATAATATCTGTTACGATGAAATGACTGAAAATGTTGCGTATTTAAATGATGTGTATTTAAACGTTTAAAATTTCAACTTCAATTTATTTTTGACTAGCGGTTCCGTAAGAAAGATGGTTTCCATCTTGAGGTAAGTACTTTGTTGGTGTCTTGTTGCCTATTTTGTTCTTCCTCCATTTGCATCTGCTAATCATTTATAATCATAATTTTTTAATTTTTTATTATATGCTCTTTCTACATTTTACGATAACTTACCAAAAATTTTCGTCGGTTTTCTTTAAACATTTCCAACGGATTGTCAAATTGTCTATAATAATTCAATACGTCTCGCACATCTTGTACATTCGATGTTAATATCGCTACAAAACAATAAAGTCAAATTTATCAGTCAGTAGAGATTATAAATAATGTATAAATAATTGAAGAACACAAAATTTAAGCAAGTAATAATAGTGCTATATAAAATTTTCAAGGTAGATGCTTTTAAAATTTATCTTACTTTTCAGGAATGCCGCTAAGTCATACAATGTAGTGTCATCATCGTTACCCGTCCATCGGGGAAGTTTAAATGCATTTTCTGGATGCAATTTCACGCTCTCTTCATTCCAATCGATAACAATAACCTGTAATCATAATGTGCAGTAATAATTATCGTTTTCACAAATAAAAAGAATTTAATGCAATAATTACTTTACTAAGATCACGATTGAGAGCTCCTAGATCTTTAACATGATGTCCATCTACAAAACGTGTTGCATCTCTAACTAATCTGTACATTATGTATCCATTTGGATCGAGGGCATCCAAAATAGGGAATACTGTCTGCGCAATTAAAAGACGAATTATCTTTTCTCATGTATTTCTCTCTTTTTATCAAATACCTAATAATATATTTAAAAGTTAAAAGTCAATTATACCATTCCTTGTTCAGCTGTATAAATTACAATTTCAAATTGTGGTGGAGCAACTGCTTCTAAAAATTGATCTACTCCAGGTCGCTTTTTAAATCTCCATCCAGTTTGGTACTACACAAATAAAACATAATAGCCAAATAAAAATAAAACATATATAGTATCAAGTATCAAATTAACAAACTTGCCAAGATTTCATATTTGAAAATGTAATCTTTATTATATTTTTAATATTAATTTCATACAAGAAATATATTATACATGTAATAGTAGCAAATGTTAAATTGTGTCTAGATACTTGCCGTCCAATCTGGATGCACAAGAAGGTCTGTCATCTCCAAAATTAGAGTATATGGTGGCTGAATATATGGATGTTTCAATGGATCAGGTAACAACTTTTCCCTACTGGGTTCCTGTACTAGCTATAAGCACAATAAAAATCTACATTGTACTATGAGGTATTTCCTAACATGAGGATAATTTTAAATACATAAATGAGAAACTATATTATATATATACTTTAATATAAGATTAAAAAACTTATTTTATAAAACTTTTTTTCTGTGAATTGTTTTATACTTGATTGGCTATAAAGCGATATATATTGCAAGTGTAAATATATTTAATTATAAAAGCATTATACTCTTGTATAATAATTAAGCTCTCTCTTGACTCTCTTGTAGAACTGTTCAAAGAATGGCAAGTTGGAAAATTCATCCTCGATGACATTCCCATGTTCGTCATAGTTAGGTCTTCCTAATTCGTATATTACAAAAGTAACGCCAATACTCATAAACATGCCAAACGCTGCAAATCCATAGTTCATCATTCTCTTCGATCTCTCACGATTTGCCTTTTCCTCCTCATCTTCTTTTTGTTTTTCACTTTGTTTCTTGTGACTTGCCACTTCCTGTCCCAACGACTCGGGTTCATTTATTGACGACTGTATGTTAGTTAGATTACTAGTGATTTTTGAGCGATCCGTTGCTAAAGATAAAACAAACAAAATTCGCACATTTGAGATATATATATGATACTTTTGTACGTATATAAGAGAGACAAGTTTCTTTGCGTCAAAAGAATCATTTTTAATTGCAATATGAATTGTATCTGAGAGACTAGACTAACAAATAAAAATTAACAATGTTAATGTGGATTTTTATTAAGCGTCAACATTATTTATTTTCATCGTCAACGACGGCACGTAGATTGATGGACCAAAATGATCTTAATGGCAAGGAGGATTCCATGCTTTCAGATGGAGGTTATGGTCATACTCACTTTCGATACTGTAGCGATATTTTTGCGTCGACTGAATGAGCGATATTCGGCCGACGGGCTGTCGTGTAGTACAATACGTCGTACTGCGTTGAACTGCGTTCACATTGTATATTCTACACAAAACTCGCAGACTCCGCGTCGCAAAGGCCATACTTTGAAGGATATCATGAGCTTTCCGGTGCAAAATCTGGTATCTTCCGGCGAGCATTCACGCGGCCGATAAATCTGGGCGTCCATATTCCCGATCGAGGATAAGTGTCAGGAACGATTATCGAAAGTGGGAAATATTATACGATCAACTACGATAAACTCACGTCACACGAGAAAGCAACGGTAATTCTCAGAAAATTTCAAAATTCACGATTTTTCGTCGTATTTCCCTGACTGTACGATTCAAAAAAAGGGCAATTGAAAATTTTCGAGTTATGTAAAATATTGACTTTTCTGTTGATGGTAATTGATCTGTTCTTTTTAGTTGAACCTTTTGCATTTCTTACTCTCTTATTGCCAAAGTGGAGAGAAAAAAAGATAAAGTGAAATTCAACTGAAAAGAACTAACAAATTGACTCCAGATCTACTAATTAATCGCCATTTATATTAATTGAAAATTAATGACAATATTAAAAGGAGGAGTTGTGATGTATGAATTTCCCGCGCTCCCGCATTCGATTTCCATTCGATCGCGTTTTTCGTGAGACGGCGTTTTATCGATGATCACGTGATCGCGAACGTTAGTCGCCATCTTTCTTTCTCATACGCGGCATCGCAGTTCATATCGGTGGTACCGGCGTATCTCCCGCGGCACGGATCCAGTCTGTCGCGACGTCGCGATTTCGTGCAGAAGAAATCTCCCATCCGGAAAGGCATTGGCCGGAGACGGATTGAGGTAGATGAGGCTTGATTCACGACGAACGCGCTGCGCGGAAATCTGTCGATCTCGGCAACACGACGCCACCGCCGAGCGCATTCGTCGCGCGTATAAAATCCGCGATACGCGACTCGAGGTATAACGTTCGGTTGATCGAAATTTCATGTCGCGCTTTCTTTATACGCGGATTCATCAATCATTCTGTCGTTTCGGAATCACGCATTATTTCGTGTTACAGAAAGAAGTCTGCCAGCGAGACTCGTGGAGGCGGGGAGGGAGGAGAAGGGGGAGTGGAAAGGAGCGGAACAGCGGGACGGCGCGGAATTCTATTCCTCCGTTCCTTGTATTCGGCACCGGTCCACCTTCCAGAGTTCCAGTAGTGCAGCCTTCCGATATATCCGACCGCGCGCGGTAAGTAGTTACATGTCTATCAAGCGAGTCTATAATATATTGAAGGAATCTGTCACCGCGGCAATATTTTCACTCAATATCACGAAATCAAGCGAAATCAATAGCGCGCATAATAAAGTTGCCTGAAAGGAAATAGTAAGAAATATTATTTTACCTGCAAAATACATATTATAAGATATAAAAATATATAATAATATAATAGTATAATAATATAAATCGGTATTTTTTGTAATTATAAAATCCTATTATTTACATTTATATCAATATAAAATATACTGTGTGTAAAATAATATAATATATAATACATAATAATAATATGAATTAATGTTTTCTGTATTTTTTTAATTAAAAAATTTTATTATTTGTATATTTATGTTGTGTTTAACAGAAGTGATGAACAATATGAATATTTGAATAATTTGTTTGAAGTAAATAATTATGGTCATATAATGAATCTCGCAAGCGCATTAATAAATTAAGTCATAATAATATTTGTGACTATATTGACCTAATTTATTAATGAAATTTTAAAATTATATATATGCCTGAGTAGAGTGATATACCATGTACGACGTGGAAAGCATACGTAGAATATAGGAAGCACGGATGCAAACGTGTTTTTCGTGTAGCGTGAGATATAGCCGGGACGATTTTGTTAGGGAGAAAACGTGGACGTACTTGATTCCCCTATAACTAATGAACATTTTTCATTGTCTTTCGTAATTTTTGTTTCCCGGTCGAGCTTTGTTTTCTCGGTTCCTCGGATTTGTCACTCCCACTTTTAGCGTTCTCTTTTTCAGATTTTCTTTTCGCGTGGTATCTTTTTGCCGTCATGGCCACAGATACGAAATGGTCAAATGCGCGGCATTATTCACACTAATTAAGCAAGAAAATGCTACTGGCCATTAGAATTGTGTCTCGGAAAAAGAAATATTTACGAAGGTATCCGTTGACCACAGCGAAGATACGATAAAATTCTTACATATATATTTATATTAAAGTTATAACAATAAATTTTGTACATTTGAAAATGTTCTCAGCATATATATCATTCAGAGGCATATTTACTAAAAATGTTAGAGAAATTTTTATCATTTTTACGGAAAAAAAACAGCGGAAATTTTACATTAATAGGATTGAAATTTTTCACCTCAAGGAAAATACACTGATTGGATGTAAAAGTGGTTCTTGTGAATCAAGAAAGTTAGTTGAATAAATTGAAGTGAACGAAAGTAAGTTAGCGAGCGAGATTTCACTTTGAAATTTGATTAACTTTCTATTTCTATTAAATTGCCCTTTCCATTCTTTATTAAATTTCGCGAACTTTCTCGGAGGGGAAGGGGGGGCGAGGCACAAATATCAAAATCGATATATTTTTGTAAAACCACGACGAATACGCCCTTTTTCGTGCTCCGTTGCGCAGATTACGCAGCGATCATTATTCGGAATTGACGCGACGGGCAAACGCGGCGGCGAACCTATTGTGATTCCATTGGGTCATCCCGTTAGTCATGATTAAGCAAATTTCATACTCGAGCCATTAATATTACAGTAGGTGACCGCGCGTGGTCCACAAAATTCCCCTGGCTAGTATAGAATGCATGCACTGACCCCGACAACCGCCACATCGTCGGCGAACTTGCCGAACTTGATTAAATTGCGTTCGACGAGACTTCGGCCATTTATGGGTCGAGGGCAAATAATCGAGCGGTCTGAAAGTTCCCTGTCAAGACCGGCGCGGTTTCGAGGGCGTTGCGTTAAAAGAAATAGAAAGGGGAGAAAGAAAGAAGGGACACGTGTATGCAAATGCACATATGATATTTTATATAACATTATTTTCGTGTGTAATAAGAATTCAAATCATACAATATATCTGCGAAGGTAAAATACCGTGAGGGGATCTTGGCACTTTATCGCACCGGTCCTTTATCTTACACCAGGGTGACGTTTGATCCGTTTTTTTTTCCCCTCGAGAATATGGCGCACGCGGGGGCGGAAGCACCCGTGTCAGCTGCCGTTAGAACGGTAATGAGAGGTGCCATAACGTTAACGGGCGAACGCATACATTCCACCAATTACGTCGCTCCAACTAATTTCTGTCCCTCGGTAAACTTGAGGAATTCCAGGCGGCGAATATGCGCCCGCGGGGGTTTGCGAGGGTCGGGGGTTACAGTTGACCATTTCGCCGGTTCTCGCGTTTTCCCGCCCTCACAAGCGGTCCCAGACACCCGCGTACTTCTGTGTCGAACACACAGACGAGATATACACGTACGCGACGCCAGATACATTCGCTGTAGACTTCTATACAAGGTGGCTCGCAAAACACTCCACACGTCATACACAAGACTGTATTTTCGAGCAGACTGAGAGATGGATTTTACTTAGAAGTGTATTCAGAAGGATCCAATCGTTAATTGCCGAGTCAGAGATTGCCAAGTTAAAAACACTCAAGAGTCAGATTCGACGAAATTTTAATCCTGCCGTTAAAGAATCGTAATAATGAACATTTATCGCAAATTTAGGTTAATTGCAATTAATTTGAACACGACATTTAAATGTTAGTTATAAACGTAAAAAGTTAAGCTATTTATCTCTCTTCCTGCATGCTTATTTAAGCTCACGCAAGTGATAATGGCTTCGATAATGTCCGTCAATCAAGCGGCTATATCAGGGTTCAAATAAACTGATCTATTTTTTTCACGACGCACCCCGTATATTAACGTACGTCGGCTTCCCCAAGACACGGACATACGTGGAAATTGCAGACACGTGCGGCTACAGTGCGCGCCCTTTAGCGTCACGGGGAGGAGGGAGATAGGTGGGCGGCGGGAGAAATTGTTTGTCGAGAGAATTTTCAGTGCGCACCCGCTGGCCGGTATTACGGCCTGGATTAATTCCCAACAAAAATATGCGAGATATTTTAGCCGGCCGGACGAGAACATTCGCACGCGAGCGCGTACGCGAGCCGCAAAAAGGGAACAAGCGCGAATGCGTTTGTCCGGCGATGCGCGTCGCGTATTTTGCTTTCGGATCGCGCGAGCCAAATATTCGCCGCGATGAATCGCCGGCAGAAAACGCGCGTTTTGTTTGCGCCTCGACACCATGGCTTTGCTAATCGCGTCAATGCGTTCATTTGCAGCCGAGCGACGGGCCATCGCGATTAATCGTTTCCGGTTCAGAGTTATTCAGAGTGCTTTGTGTGTCCGGAGCAAGCAAATCTGTAAGTGAAGGAACAGCTTGAAGATGAACGGAGCGTTGTTCTTAATTAGAGTGACAGCTAATTTTCTATCTTTTCAAGAAATATTTCAAATAAATAAACGTTTTGAATAAAAGAAAAATCTATAAAGAAAGTTGTTTTTTTTTGTATAAACGTAGTTGTAAAATTAAATCAGAAATATGATAATTTTTTTTATACAATTTTATTTTTTAGATTGGCGAAATAAAAATGAAAAACAGATTAAGATATAATAAAGAAATTTATACTACGTTATTTGAGAAAGTTATTTGTGCCTAGAATTCAAAAATATTTTGTTACATTGAGATTTTAATAAAATTGTATTTATAAAAACTTAAGACACTCAGCTCGGACAAGCACACAAAGATAAATTAACCGATAAAGGAAATAACACAACTAGAAAATCGGTCGACAACGCTGCACTGTCTACTGCGATATATATATAAGCTATGCAGGAAGTCGCTCAAGTAAACCGGCCGTAACTCACGATGCGGCGAGTAATGCGAAAAATATAAGCTAATAGCGATGCAGCGTGGTGTAATGGTCTATAAATGCACCAGACTATGTAAATGAACAGACGCAGCGGCGTTGTACCAAACGAGCTTGCGAGCTTTTTTGTTCGGGTTTCACTCGCACTCGTCCCGCGCCCCGTCGCGTCTCACGTTGAAAAGATTCCTCAACGAAATTCCTCCCCGCGCCGAGAATAGTCGGGTCATTCACAATCTCGACGGTCCATTCGCGTCACCCGTTTCCGTTCACGAATTATCATGTTTGATGTCGAGGACAAAATCAATTTTACTGTTCTCTGAAATATCTATTCTCTGAGACTCTAGTCTCTGAAACTAACAAGAATGTCACATGACATGAACTATTCATACGTAGCGTAAATTAAAAAATTAAGAAAGGAAAAATGAAATGAAATAGTTACATCTACTTGTACAGAGTTATGGTAAGCTTTATTGCATATTTTTTGTTTTAATCGTTATTATTAAATTTTATTGATATTAAAATATCTAATATTCTGTAAAATTTTAATTTTCGGCAAATTTTAATTTACGTGCGTTCTAATTTAATTTTCAATGTTAGTTTTCATACGATTTGTGCAAAGTGGCATGCTCGTTGCAAAACAAGGTATCATGTGTGAAGTTCTTATTAAAGTCGCACACAAAGAAGAATATTGATTGTCTTTACTTTATATTAAGAAAGTTTCCGTTTAATGTAGTTTTATCGCGGATTATACGGATTTTGAAAACTTTTTGAATGAAGCTTACGAAGTGACAAATAATGAATATAAATAACAACGTAATCAACCGGCAACAAAGAATATTTCAGAAAGTTAAAGTTTGGAATTACATTTACAAAAATCTATTCATAAATTGTATCTAGTAATATTATTTAATTATAGACATATATTTATGAATTAACAAATTATTTTTCATCTTTTTCTTCTCTGATTAAATATTAATATAAATCTGTAAACTATAAAGTTTATTTTGAAAAACTTATTTAATTATTTGTCTTCTGGAATATCGGAAAAGGTAAGTGCCATTTCTTTGTCAAATCAGCCATGTGTATTTTAATAATGCAACAATTAGATATTTAACATTGAAAAATAGATATAATAAACTCGAATGAAACATAAATATTTTTATCATATAAATACTAAACGGATTATATTGCTATTTCTATCATTTCATTGTTTAGTTTTGAAATATTGGCATTTTTAACGATAATACGACGTTGACAACATTAAGCTCTTTATGCGATAACCAACCGTAGTTCGACGAAAAGTACTTCTGTTGTTCAACAATATCCATGTGTACAATTGTACGTGTACAAGTATAGGTAAAGGCTAATAGAATCCATGATAATATCTTTTATTTTGTAAAATAGAATTTTCTAAAGGGTGAGAGTGAATTTTTAGAGCACACGAGGTTACGAGCGAATAAAAGCGACAAGATATTCTGCACCCGCGGTCGCAAATGCGGTCGTGTCGCTTACGCCGCTGGGTATATTTTATGCAGCTCGCAACGCCGGTTTTTCACGCGACGTGAATTAGTCGCGTATCTCACGCAGCCGTTTTTAGCCTCCGCCCGCTGCCGATCGGCGGATTATCAGATCGCGCCCGATAAAAGGGTTCCGCCGCGCCGCGTGTACACGCACCGGCAGAAATGGTGTCCCGCGACGTTCAGCGCGCGGCGATCACCCACACACGCGAAGCGCCGTACGTGTTACTGGGCGCACGGAGGAGCCGGGGAGATGGGAGAGGAGCGAAAAAAGTGGGGATCGCGCCGGTGTTGCATCCTTCACTAACGTCGCACGTTGAAGAAGGATAGAGCTAAGATGAGTGAGAAGACGTGATACCGACTCGATGGTGTCCCAATATCCGTTTCACTCGCACTCGATACTAATATCGTCTCTCGCTCGCCAATACCGATGCGTCGTGCTTTCCTTTTTCTTTGAGAGACGGCTATCCGAGTGCACGAAGCGTCGACATTTATTCTATTAGCATGTCATTCATTACTTTATATTATGTAAAGTGATAAAATTTAATTTTAAAAAACACAAATTTTTATTGAAATATTAATTATGTTATACATAGAAAGAAAAAAATTAACGTTTATCCCAATTAATTATTGATTCACTTATGATTGCGTAATAATGCTTCTTTTTCATCCCGTAACAAATTTTTGTGTGAAATTATAACCATCGTTACGGATAATTTTCAGACTCACTATAAGAGTTTCTTATCCATTTACAAATTTAGAGTATAAGATTAATTTCTTGTATTGTAAGTAAGTGTGTGCAAAATTGTGTAAATAATAATTTTAAAAGATAATAAAAATTTTATTTTAACATTTAGATTTATTTAATGTTGATAGTTTGTAAGTTAATTGTAGTTTGTAAGATAGATTGTAAGTTAATTTTTTGTTCATCTAACATTTAACATAATTAATATGGTATTGGCGAGCGAGAGACGATATTAGTATCGAGTGCGAGTGAAACGGATATTGGGACACCATCGAGTCGGTATCACGTCTTCTCACTCATCTTAGCTCTATCCTTCTTCAACGTGCGACGTTGGTGAAGGATGCAACACCGGCGCGATCCCCACTTTTTTCGCTCCTCTCCCATCTCCTCGGCTCCTCCGCGCGCCCAGTAACACGTACGGCGCTTCGCGTGTGTGGGTGATCGCCGCGCGCTGAACGTCGCGGGACACCATTTCTGCCGGTGCGTGTACACGTACATCCGCGGTACATTTGTTCTCTCGCGTAATGGAATTATCGTACATACCGTTGGCACGCGATACTTCGATTATGCCGAATGCGCCCTTTCGCGGCCACCCGCCCACGCGTGTAATTCGAGTTTAATCGCCGCCGCGGAATTACTGTGCTCGCAAAAAAGAATGCCCCTACGCATTGAGGATCGAAAGTTCATTATTGACTTTGATACGAGTCGTATGAAGGAACTGTAGTTACTACACTGAAAAATGAGTTTGGTAATAGCTATCAAATGAAATAATAAAATTTTTTGTTGTATGTAGAAGGCCGTGAAAGAATATAAGTTAAGAAGCTTCAATATTTATAGTAGAATGAAAATTACGGGAAATTTTTTGGAAAAAATAAATATTAAATGTATCGAATATTAAATGTACGATACATAAAATAAATGAGAGAGTATATTTGATAAATAAAATTCATTCACGTTGTTCATTCATCGACTTATTTATCGAAATCCAATTTTGAAATTATTATTTATTTGTGTGAAATATGCATAATTCGCCGTAGAGTTTTTCAATGCAAACCATAATTAATCGATTCAGTCTTATTTATTTAAAAAATATATATCGCACCGGTTCCAAGTCGTATCGATATCATTTAGACAGTAATTCCATGATTAAATTAATGAAGGATATTTACAGCGGGACCATAATCCTTTGGAGACGATTCCTCTCTCTGCCAACTTTCAGCTAAACAGCACCGCTATGCAAAGCTCCTAATTAGTCTACCAATCTATACGCTTAACTATATGACTATGCAAATTTGGCTATTCGACCTATTACGCGATTCTATGCATATGCGCCATCGAGAATACGAAGTGGGATTGCGTTTAATGTAGGTTGCAATGCCGTTTACGACTAAATGTTTCGTCTTTGTTGATATATGCAACGTTACATATCTTACATGCGCGCCACACATAAAAAAAAAATTAAAATGTTTATTGATATTTACATCTTTGTATTAGAAGATAAAAATCGTAAACGCGCACTTTATTAACATCGCAGAATCATTTTAAATTTCCTGAACATCTTTGCAAAATTTCGTTTTCAGGATATCTTTTCATCAATCTCAAAAGCCCGTTTATATTAAAGCAAATTTATTACTTGTACGTTTATGCTTGTAAGCTTGACGACACGTTTAGGACATCGCGATCAATATACGACCTATGTATACGCGGCGACTCGCAGTATTAAAAAAAAAAGAGAGACAAAAAGAGATAAAAAAAAAAACCCGGTGAAGGTATGTAATCAGTCGCGCGAACGTAAACATGGCGGAGACAATAGCAGCAAGGGCTGCCGATATTTGCGATCGCACAGACTCTTCGTAGAATAACTTTCCGGGCGCGCGCGTATCGACGCGAATTCACGCGAGACTTACGCGCCGCGGCAGAAATATGAAAGCGCCCGGCTTTTGTGTGCGCTTTCGGCTTTAAACAGCGCGACGCGGGCGCAGCGGAATGAAACTCGCGTCCGGAACGCGTCGGCCCGGTTATTGTCCGCTTGAAAACCGAACACCCGATCGTCGTCATTCCTGAATGAACGGCGAGATCGTTGCGGCCAAGAGAGATAGAGAGAGAAGAGAGAGAGAGAGAGTGTATGTGTGTGTGTGCACAGATACGCACCGAAGCTGATTTTTATTACCGTTCGCTTTTGTCATCACGACGTGTCACGATAGCCGGGGTCGGCCGTGGCGAAACGGGTGGCTGTCACTTTGTAAAATGTTAGAAACATTTTCGCGCGATTGCAGCCGCGAGTTGGAACGGATACATTATACGCGCGCTCGCAAATGTAACTTTATATCGCGCAAACTTGCTGAAGCTAATGAAATGTTCCGCAACGACATAAAATATTTCTGAGTAAATGCTTGAACCTTTATTACGTGATTTCATTGTGATGTGTTATCACTTGGTAGTAATGAAATTTCAATAAAGTGAATCATGTCTATTATTTAGTGATCGTTATATTTTTATGGGATTTCCGTCTTCAATAATATCCAATTTTTTAATTTGTACTGTTATTCTAATAACAATGTAGCGCAGCTATTTTTATGTAATGTTGTACATTATATATTTTACACTTTTTAAAAAAATTTACTTTTTATTGCCTATTTTTTCCAATTTGCAAAATACGTTTCGATTTTACTTTTTTTTTGTACTGTCAATATATTTAACATCTTTGAAAAATTAAATGTCGCGAAAAGTTTCTGTCCTGTTGCCGTAATACGGGGGGGAAACACAAGTGAAGATGTAGCGCGTATAACTGAAGTGACGCCCCGTGCTTTAAATACAACGAGATCCCATAACTTACCGGCGCATTCTGCCGGTAATGTACCGTGTCGTTCCGCGCACGGAATTGTTGTCTCGACCGGCGACGAACACACAATCGCAACCCGCTTAAACGAAAAGAGTCCCATGTCGAAACATTTGGACCGGGCTTACCGCGCCGCGCACACAATGCCATTGATTAATGAGCGACATTAAGCGCGACGCGCGCTGCCCGCTAAGAATTTAATATGGACTGTCAGTGCCCTGCTGTCTCGATATGCATTACTCGCATATTAAGTTCGTCTAACGGGAGGCGCGCATCTCTCTCGAGAGACGAACGACTCCGCGAAGAGATTTATGTCTCGCCGTCGAAATCCACGTTCGATCGATTGTTCGACAATGTGGCTTCCTCTTGGCAAATGTCTTTCCATTACGACAGCGAGAATCCAGTGTACTTCTCTCGTGTGCTTTTATCAGATTGTTGCTTTATATTATATTAAATTTTAAAAATTAAATTTCTATATTGCATTAAATTTTAAATTATTGATTGATATTGTTATGTAAGTATATGAAAAAAAAAAAGGATTAAACTTTATTATTAAAAAACAACTACTATTTGAAATTTATAGGATTAAAGGTATTTTTTTTTATAGAATATTTACCATTACATGTATGCATATAATACATATACGTTTTTTGTTGCAAAAGCTATCTACGCTTGTTAAAAGGGTACATATATAAAAAAAATGTCAAGATTTAATTAAAGGCAGATATTTAAAGTCACAGCTTGCGGTCATTATGGAAGCCGCAAAACGTAGAGCGGGGAATCGACGCGAACGACGTGTCTTTCGATTTTGTGTCGAGACGGAATTGATTCGTGTAATTATTTAAGCTCATCTTCTGTGGTCGTGACTTCGAGTACGCTCGAAGCACGAAAATCGCATTCTTCTCGAGACGGTTTTTCGCCGATTCACTGAACGCGGAGACTTTTAAGCTCGGCTTTCCTGCCGCCGTGAATAATGGCCCGTCATCGTTCTACCATTGTGTCCGGCAACGGATGGCGTGTGTCTTATTCCCGTTCGAGTTAGACAATGTGGCTTTCTTTTTGCGGTTACTCATATCGACACGTACATACATATACATTGGCACTGTATGTGTGAACAGTACTTTATTCATTTCTCGCGATAAAAATTTAGACATTGAATAGAGGTATGCTTAGTGGAGGAGCAAAAATAAAATGATTGTGCGTACATGTATGTGCGTACGTTATATTTCAATAAATAAAATTATTTTGCTGCAACATAGTGCATAATTAATTAAATTATTATCTCCATTTATGAAATTTTTATTGATATATCGGTAACTTTGATAAATAGCTTATTATATTTGAAATTTATTCGATAATTGAAAATTATATTTTAAACTCAGGCATTTTATATAATAAAATTAATAAATTTTCTGTTTACATTATCTATATGATACAATGTGTACAACGTTTAATAAAAATTATACTTTGATATTTTTAAATAACGTACGTATAACGAGTGCTCGCAAGTCGTATACACTCGCGTAAATATACACGGTCTGTCTTGCGCTGCGCTTTCACTTGGCGTGAGACATTACTGTGTCTCTTGATATACATATTTTTTTTATCTTTACGTTAGAATTAAAAATTAATAATTAAGTTTACTGATACTTTTTTGGTAATTATTGTAGATATGTACGTATATATTTTTTGTATACATACATGTACATATGCAGGTATATCTGCGATTGTACCGATCTACCGATCAACTTCAGCTGTTACTAGAAAGGTGGCGGCATATGCATCTTTTAGGCCTTTTTCATCTAATTCGACGATAGAATAAGATACTTGGTGTATGTAATAATAACATTTATTAATGCAAGATTTTGAATATTTATAATATTTTTGATATTTTTAAATCTTTTTCTTAAAAAATAATACTACCATTGTTTTAGTTATGCTATTATAATATTCATTTAATACAAATATGTGGAAGAAATATCTTGAATTATAAAAATAATAAAATTTTATTGTGTAGTGTGAAAAATGAATGCGAATTATTTATTAAAAAACGTCTCGGCGCAAAATGAAGAAAAATATCGTGTAAGCATCTAGAAATATCATACCAAGAAGATTTATGAGAACAGCCAACTGTCGCGATAAGAGTGAACGAATTTTTTCATTAATATCAGTTTTTAATTTGCGGATTCTGTCATCTCGATATTGGATTATAAAAATATCATTGAGAGTAGACATTTTATGATCGCTTTAGTAATATAATATGCCGGAATTTTTTAACCTAGAATTTTTGAAATCAAATTTCTTTAGTTAATAAAAACACGTTAAATTTATTTAAGCACGAAATGCGCTAGGAATTAATTACATATTGCAATCATTTTCTTTTTACTATTGTAATACTTTATAAAAAGTTATTGACATGTTATATAAGTATTATTGTTTTATTATTAATGCAGTTTTAGTATTGATAATAAATTAAAGCAAACTGTCCTTTTCTTTTGGTAATGCTACATTGAAAGCATTAATAGCAATTAATAATAGACCTTTTTATCTTGCCGGTATAGTTGCGGATATACAGTTCGGTTTGGGGAGGGTAGAGAATGATGAGGGTAGGTGCGCTCATGACACGCCAACTGACCATTATGCAGATTTCCGACGATTAGATATATCGGACGTTTTGCCGACGTACCAAATGTAATGTGCCTTTGTGAAGGGAACGAAGGAAACGACGAGAGACGGGATTCTCCCGTCTTGTCCACCTTTCATCTCGCCTTAATTCGTTATCTTGACTAACGACCTCTTTCCCATTCCCTTCCTACGTGGCAGAGCGAAGAAGAGAAAGGGGAGTAAAACGGAAGGCAGACAGAAAACGGATTTTCCAGCGTTGCTAAGGAAAGACGAACCGTCGCGCGCGTTGAATAAGTTCACCGGATTTCTAAGGGTCAAAGGAGAGCTGCTTAAGAGCCTGCTCGGGGGTGACTGTGTACACACGCAGGACGATGTTCCATGAACGCGTTGATGAGAATTTTTTCCCTCTCGATCCTTCACGGTCCGATCTGAAACGGTTTCAGCAAGGGGGTCCAAAAATAAAGAACGTCGAGTGAACTCCACTCTCATTCTCTTTCGTTGATATCCCTGATCTGTAAGAAAGGATATTAGGAGCATTTATTGTTGTTAAATATTTTTATTAATATTATAATAGCCTTTCTGAAAGATTTTTCAGATTTAATTATTAAGGACACAATATTTCTCTGAGAGAATTATCAATAAAAAAGAAATCTAAATATACAAGACTTTCTGACTAACAGTGTACATTTAAAATATTTATTTGCAAAAGTAAGAATTTTGTATTATTGTCATAATTATTATTTTATATTGATACAGTCGTTACACAATATTATTTAAAACATTATTATGTATTATTATTAAAAAATACACATTACATATTTACGATGAAGTCGTAAAACATAATATATAATTTTTTATATCTCCCGCGTATACATATATGAGGCGTAATAAAGGATCAAGCAAGCAACTTGTGACGAAGTTTACGGTAATTCGCGATGGGTAGGTATAGGATTTACGCGCGAAGCGTATTTCGCACACATATATCGAACGGGAATAAATTCGCGAGGTCAGCGCGTGGTGTCTCTTCCGCGTGTTCTTCTCGCACGGTTACCAATTACTGGGACCGCGACAAGAACGGACACGTGCGTTTCATTACATCGTCTCGTCAGGGCAACTCATCCGCCGCCCACGCACGTCTTCTCCCGGGCGGGGCGTCGCGAATCGCGATGAAATCGGAAGACGTCGCCCGGACACTCGCGCGGATTGAACCGTCGCGTCGTGTTGCAATTAATTTTTCTATGTTCAGGAAAGGAACTCATTTCAAAATGAAAGATAGTTTATTAATAATTGATCGAGCACAAATTCTTGTTTGCAATAATAGTTTCTGTAGCAAGATAGCAATATAAAGGGAAAATAAAGTCAAAAACATTAATTAATTGAATAAGAAGTATTTTTGCGAGATAAATATTTCTTACATAGAAATTTACTAAATCACATCTTCCTTCCTATACGATCGGGAGATATTAAATATTCAAATGCTTGAATACTTATTAAGTGGCGGTTTTTAAATTCTACACCGGTCGGAAACATTTATCATCTCGCATCTGACGATACTGTGGTAACTGATCTGGTATTACGAACGCTGTAATTAATGGCGGTATAATTAATTCAGCAGGCGTATTATCGTATCGGGAAGAAGATTCACGTAATCCGATCCATTACGGCATGCGGTGACTCTTGAGATTTCTGCGCGCGGGGATGCTGACTTTTTTATTAGATTATAACCCTTCAGCGCAGTGATGTAAGTTATGCCTAATATTAGCATATTTCGGCATATTTATGTATACATACATAATTTATGTATCCATTACGTCAGCAGCAGAAAGGTAACTTACAAGGATGAACCCGATGGATGAGACAAAAGGGAAATTTTCGTACGTCTCACAAAGTCTCATTTATCGATTTTACTTGGCAGTAAAATACACACTTTTTATGATTAACCGTCTGATATTTTTTTGCATATATTATGTTTATATATCCTACGGCATCTCGATTGCAATTGATAACGCTTGGATGTGTGAAGAATATTGTAAATCACCAGGACATTTACGATTTGCACTGTCATTATTGAACGTCTTACATTAAATATAATATGATATTTTATTTACATAAAATAAATATGAAACTTCTGGAAGTAACAATTAAATAATAAATAATACCTTAGTTATATTTAATGTCTTCCGGGTTTTCTTTTTCTCTCAAGTTTCTTTATTGCACTCCTACACATTTACTCGCGAAAACATGACAATTACGATCGCGCATATTACTTACTAGAATATGATAATTGCATGATACTTTAAACTGCATTTCTGATGTACCTATGCGCTTTTTGCTACATTGAGGCTAAAAATTGACATGATCACACAGAGTATAATCATATGCAATATATTGAAGATAATTGATTACAAATGGACTTGGTTAAAAAAATAATTATTGCTTATAAATAATTTTATATTTTTTAAATATCCATATTTTAATCTTAAATAATTAATGTGTAATTAATTTATTACATGTAAATTTAGTACAATTATATAAAATATTAACTTTGATAAATAGACATCGTCTCGAATTGTTAATTATAAATGTTAATTAATTGTATGAAATAGCAATTGGGTAATATTCATACACATTGATCTTACTATTATAATAATGCAATGTACAGAACGATTCATGCCGCTGCCTGTCTATTAGTTTCGTTTATTTTTTGTTTACCGAAAATGGTAATATTGGCAGCCTTACGTACAACGAGTTATATGCAACGAAAGCAAGTCACGTGGCAGTTAACTCATTACTGTCGCAAAATCTTTGTTATAACGCGTACAAAGTAAATGTATAATATACTGAATATTATATCTATTCTTTATTTTCAAATAATTATTAAGAAATTGGTTTCTTTAAAATAGATGTTGAAGTGAAAATAGAAACAAAAAGTAAATTACATAGTATAATTATAATTTTCATGCGCTTTTATCTCGCGTTTTGAAGAATAATATAATACAGAGCGCTACGTGTAAAGACAATTAATAAAGACAATTTCTTGGTCGCGTGCCAGTCGACTTGATATTGCCATAAAATATTGAATATAACATGCATTATAGAGTAATAAATGTAATTTTTTAATATCTAAATATTAATTATTTTGATCATTAATGTAATGAACGTATTTATATTTTACAGATCAACATGGATGTGGTAAATTCCGTTGCTGCGCATCGTATTGGTGAGTCAAATAGCATTTTATTCTAATTTAGGATAATGAATCTATGAACACTTGGATTTTTTTTTATTAAGAATTATAGAATATATTACAATTCAATAAATATCTCTCATAGATTCAATATCTAAAAAAATAGGATATAATATGATATAGTTTACACTTTTATGGAATGTCGCAAAGTAAAGGACTACTTCAATTTCTATATGAATAATACGTAAATTTTTAATACGTATTAGATGAGTGACATTTATGTTTTTATAAAAAAAATTATTATATACATCGTGTTAAGTATAATAATAAAAAAAAAGTGATTTTATACACTCACAATATCGAACTCTAACAATTTCGGACAAGACGTCGTAAATTGTCGTCGTTTTGTAATTGCGGCAAAGGGGCGTTTTGCCAGGCGAGTAATTAAAATCGTATTTCAATATTCTGCCAGCGAGAGAGTATCCCCGCCGATTATTCCGACTGCTCGATTACAAGGCGCCGTGAGAACATCGGATTCCAGGTGTCGGAGTTCCCGTGTGTGCGCATATTATTATTTCGATAATAATACTAATTAAGGCGCCTCCAGCCGCTCGTAATAACACTTTGCACGTAATGCGCGCTCCTAATCCGTAGCGGCATATGGTCCAACATGCGAGATATCTCGCGCGCGCGGCGTGATCGCAATCATCGCCAACGTTCTTCTTCTCGCTCTCTCGCGCATTAAATTCGCCATTAAAACGCGTGTCCGCCGTTTACCATGGATGCATGTACATACATTGCGGTACGGGCTTCCGATCAGTTGTAGGTCGGAATAAAGGAATTAAGAACTTGATTTACGAGTACTTTCATGAATATTACTTTCCATACTGTGCACGCACGTTTTGATTCGTTTTGCATTCATCTTTTTTGTTTAATTGAAAAGGATTTTTATTTATTGACAAAAGGAAAATATGCATGGTTGTTACAAGTTGCACATATATACTAATTTTTTTGCGAGAACAAAATGTCCACGATTCCGCTCGTAAAAAAATAGAAAAACTTTAAAAATATCAAAGTGTTAATATAAACATTTTGTTACGAGTTATTTTTTTTTATTTATCGTTGTTAATGGCACGACTGTTACCGTGAACATTATCGAAGTCCGTCAATTAAAAATCCAATGCTCTTAAAATCGATTTTCCTGAACCGTCGTCGTCGACATATCTCACCGCTCGCATCTCCCTCGTTAGCTGTGCGAGCGGAAAGTTGTTAAGTTATTCGTTATCCTAATTATGCACATAATAAATTACATGCAAGAACGGCCGTCACACTCGAATACGCCATGTGGATTACCTGGTTACGTGTATATGTCGGCCCATCCATCGACCGATGTGATATACGTAGAGAGTAGGTCGCGATGCACGTGTTGCAGACGTATCCGCCCGAGCACGCACTCTTGGGCTGAGAATTCTAAGAAACGCGATATCGAGTGGATTCGTCGACGTGCACTTTCGTACGCGAGCTTCCGCTGCATTCTTTTGCATCGGTTAATTAGATGCTCTATCTTTACGGTAATTAAATCACTTTTTACTCGATTAATTAGTAGTCAGCTCGCTTTGCCGCGGAGAGGACGAGTTACAAGGAGCAGCTTCTTGTTATATTTCTTCTCGTTACAAGTATATTTCTCGTTCGTTTGTCTATGTTAATGCTGTCAAAATAAATTTATAATGTGAGATATTCATATACCGATAAGGATAAATAATTTATTCATGTGGTTTACTGTCATCTTTTTCTTGCTCTCTTTCTCTTTGGAAATTGGAAACATATAATCTCTTTCTTTCTCTCTCCCTCTCTAATTTCTATAATTATTAATTGAGAATATTTTAAAGAAAATGTAATTAAAGATATTAAGATTATATTATCCGAAATTGAGTTTTGTAGCTACCAAATATTAATATTAAGAGATTTTTTTTATTTTGGGATGAAACTTTAATCGAAACGCAAAATTATAGTTATTTTACTGTTGAAAACAATTGGTTTAAATAATATTTTGCTTTGATATTTTGAATTACCACAATGTTATTATAAGATGTTGTTAATGTTATCTGTATTGAATATGCTATTAATGGAAACGCGATGGTTCTTGAAAACACCTAGCTTTCAGAGTGCTTGTGAGGGACTACAACGTCTCGCACGTATGCGAGATGAATAAATTAACAAGAGAAAATCGTGCAACCGTTATCGCTTGCGAGTTTAGTTTGTTATCAATTTTATTATAATACTCTTGTTAAAAACCTTTTTACTATATGTGTATGTTGTATAACATCGAGAAAGCGAAACAATTGCAATATTGATAAATATTTCTCAAAATGACGTAATTGTACAAAGCAATTATGTTTAATTTCCACTGAGTTTTTTAATTTAATTGCTCCAATACTATATAAGAAGTAATTGAAAAGAACATCTTAATGATAACATATAATGATATTAAGTATGCAAAACATCCAATCTATTTATGTCTAGAGAAAGGACACATGTCAGGAATAGGATATATAAATTTGTATATTTATCATAGAGCTACTACCGTGAAAATATTTAATGGGATCCCTCGAATGCAGTGCATAAGTTCATAGGTTAATATCTCTAACATATCCGTGATATTATCTTTATCGTTTCAAACGTCCGGCAGTGTCCCATGTGCGTGACGTACTCACCTTAATTGATGCGAGATAAGCCGGAAATGTGCGATAGGCATATAACCAGTCGGTCCCAGACTTGGATTGTGGCCAAATTCGAGTATTTCGGTGGAAAATGCTTAACACTCCGTGTACGGACGATCGTGCCGTTGTGCGGCAACTTTACTAGTTAATGGTTTTCAGGACCGAGTACAAATGTGTCGTACCGGAACATTAGAAGTGTTGCTAACAAGGTCGGTCGACAGCAAAGTAGGCAAATAAACCCCTTTAGAATTAAGCTGACTGCGAAGTTCTTAGGTCATGACGCCCGCGCCGTAATCTGCATTTTTAAATTGACAAGCGGGTACACGCTCAAGCTGTCTCAGCGTTTGCGATTAAAACGTTAATTGCGTAGTAGGTGTATGTATCAACATTAATTAGGGCGGGAACTTCGATCCTTTTCAGCCTCTAATTGGAACTGTCATGTACAACATGTTTCAAGGGGCATTTTGAATTTATCTAATATTCACTTTATTGTTTGACTTTTATTCAAGAATGTTTAACTGTAAATTAACCACTAAATAATAATATAAATGTATAATTGATATAGAGAATTTATATAATTATATATACACAAAGGCGTGTACCTATTTATACTATCTATTTATATATCTATTTATATTTATTAATTTCTGTTTATTCCGTATGATTATCTAAATAAAAAAGAATTGTAAATTATCGAAAGGATATCAAATATTTTTTAATTGTTGTATGTTAAAATATATTTAAAAAATAAGAAAGATACACAAGAAAGTATTTTTTAATACGTACTTTTTGTGTGTTAAGGAAATGAAACATCTCTTTGAAAGAAATCTCGTTTTTTTTTAAAGCGAAAATTATTAAAATTATAAAAAAGATTTTTAAACAAATTTATTTCCTTAACGCATTACAAATTAGTCATTAAAAAATTAGTGTTCTTCAATTTTTGTTTATATTTTAACATATCCAAAAGTTATTAAAATCGGAGATTACTTGATTGTGTTTTCTTAGAGAGCTTTCTCTTTCTTTTTTCTTAAATTGATCCTTGAATGACTAAAAATCACGGTCTCGATTTGATACATGCTCATGCATGCTCATGTTGACCGTTTTGGCAAAAATAATTTTGCCATTATCTTTTGAAAAGTGGTTTAAAAACTAATTAAAAATCTAATATGTTCTGGGTAGATTTGAACCTATAGATTTTTGGCACAAAAACCAGACGTGCGCCACAATCGTCTTACCTTGTCACTAAATAACATAATAGATATTTCGCAATCATAAAAACATAACGTTATTTTGTAATGAGAAAAGATATCATATGTTTAAGCACGTAGTCAGTCGTTTCATTAGTACACAAAGTCGTGCCGAGGAAGTTGTTGTCTCTCAAAATATCACAGTGCATGCGGGGGTTTGTTACTTATGTAAGTATATGCGCGCCATGAATAATACTCGTAATCCAGAGCACTAGTTTGTTTGTGCGCAAAAAAAGCTAATAATACAACAACAGAAAGATTAACTATGCAGAGATTATAAAACTGTTCTAACATAATATTTCTTTGACGACTGTTTCTAAAAAAAAAAAAAAAAGAAAGAGAAAATACAGCATAATGTACAGTTACGTAAGGTTATATAAGAATTAAGGAATTCAACAAATTAAAAAATTTACATTTTATTTGCATATAAAAATTGATATTACGCAAGAAGGTGTAAATATAAAATTTTAATTATACTTTGTCATAATGTTTCTATTAGATGTTAACAAATATTTAAGATACTAGCGGTAAGTGCGACGCTATTGCCGAGAATTATTTCGCGAGGAGAGCGTCTCATCGTAATCGAATTTCGCATAGTTCGCGGCCTTAACACGCGAACGTTCATCATCACGTGATACTCGATTCGGATAAACGTTGAACGTCGATACTCTCGTGCGGATCGTGGCAATCGCTTCTGGTCATTACCCCGCTTTTTGCGGCAACAGAAATGAGGCGTCAAATGACTGAGGCCGGAGTTCGCGTCCGCGCCAGACTTCGGCTATTTGTTGCAGAGTTTCTTTCTGACGTCCAATTGAGTTTGCGGTTTAACTCGTTGAGCAGTACGGAGGCAAACGCATCTGTGTTACTCGGAGTTCCTTCGCGTTTTACTTCCGCTTAAATCGACCGGCGCGCGGGGCAACGCGACCGAACTTTGGCTTCACGGTAAGCGGGGAGGATTGCTACTCTCGATGGCGTTTTTTTTCCTGCGGGGAACGATTACTCTCGCTCTCGTGTCTTTCTCTACGAGAGTTTTTTTAGGAAAGCTTCACGGGGTTCACGTTTAAGCGTGCGAAAACGAAATCCGAAGAATCGAAACTTTGCTTTCTATATGGGATATAATTCTCCATTGATAAAATCTGCTTGAAATATAATCGCAAATTATAATTGGAAATAATTATCTATGTAGTAATTACAAGGCAAACCGTCACAAGGTATAAAATACATTACGTGCACGTAATTATCGAAATAAATCAATGAAACTTAGAATTAATCAATCGACTGTTTAACGTTTGACACGTGTAAGCATTACAATTTTAATTAAGTTCAATAGTTCTTTGATACGACAACAATTAAAAGGCTTACTACAGTTGGTTAACCTACATTTTCGTAAAAACAAAGTAAATAAACTCTAAAGTTAAAGTGATTAACAAATTTCCTTTAATTAATATTATTTTCTAAATGCGTGACACGGAAGGAGGAAAACATAGTATGTCACTAATCGAGAATTTATTCTTTTACCTTTGAATCACAGAATGCTGTTTATTGTTTTTGTTACAAGCTATTGGAATAATCCACGTGTCCCGCAAAGGAATTTTCTCGTTGTATTTTCCCGCAATTCGCTCACCATGATCGTCGTTCGTATTGCTGGTGTACAGAAAGTAGTACAAAACAGCAGAGTTGAACGACAGTACACAAACGGGTCCTTCGTCGTCCTCGTATTTGTTTGCCTCGCCATTTTGTCCAGCCTTTTGTTTCTTGCACTTTCAAGCGTCATTCCCCTGGATTACGTCTGGCGACAATTAACAAAATGAAGGCTTGGCATCACTCAACGGGGTTACTTTCTCTCTCCTCTGGGTAACTTTTAGACGTTTTGAATGAAAAGATTTATAACTAAATTTCGCATAATGTTCCAGCTTAAAGTAACGTAATAAACATCCGCATATAATTTTAACTGCAAAACTTTACCATAACTGTTTTCGCCGAAGGTAGGCCGAAGTTACTCGGCAAGTATCAAAGAAGCCTCATTTGGGGATATACGTAATTAAATTAGATGGTTAAAATTACTCGAGTGGCGAGTGTTTCTTCCCATCTGCGTAGCGCGCTATTTGTGCAGTTTTAACCGCGAAACTTCATTATAAATCTTTTGCGCAGGACAGGTCAGAAAGTTAGCCGTTGAAAGGGTCGAAGTTTTGCTTCTACGTAATAAAAGTAAATTTGAAGAACGGACATTTTCAAGAGTCGCTGATAGCGCGCGGCGAGTCGAGATACGATGCGAGAAACGACGGGTCGTGCGACGGGTGAGAATCTGCTGGAGCTTTCTGCCAAAGCGCGGCGGAACTAGTAGGCGGCTAGTCACTCCGCGAACACTCTACAAACTGCAACTCATTCGTTAATTTGCGCGGCGGAAGTTATTGCGGAGGGCCCCCATGGGGAACTGTCAATTCTTGGGCGGTGTTAGTTGCGGCGTAACGTCCCGTAACGAGAAATTCCCACATACATCACAGTTATTAATGGATCGGCGTAACTAAGAAGCGCTACGCCGAAGAAAGCCCCGGCCGTCGATGCGATGTGGCGCGGAATCGAGAGTTAGTTACGCGAGACGCTAACTGCCGTTTCGCACGATTATGCTTTGCGTCTTTGAAAATACAGTATAACAAGCGACAAAAAAATATATATGTATAGTATGGTCATAACTCTTTGCGCAAATGAATTATCTTGAGAGATGATGAAGAATCACGAGGTTCTAGGAGGAAATGCGAGAGGTGCTCCGCGAAAGTTTGAATTAAAACAACGAGAAATAAATTGACGTCGTCGGTCTCTCCAGGCTTTTATTTAATTATTTAGTTTCTCCGGCATGTCTCGGCCAACTGCAACGACACTTGCGAAGCAACGGAACTAAATTACCACGATATCCCCCACGTTGATAGAGACTTTTCGGAACTTTCGGGTAGTTAAACGTTAAAACAAATATAAATCGGTTCGGCAGGGCTAAAATGACGAATGAGAAAAATCGGAGACACGAGGAATCGCGACGGAGAGAAAAAAAATAAGACAAAAAAGAAACGCCGCAGCGTTTGAAAATAATTGTTTTTCGTTCTTTTACTTAGATTTGTATCTCAATAAAAATGCAGTAAAAAATTCTAAATATTTCAAAAACATTCTACTTTGTACATTTGTACAAATAAATTGTGCAAATATTCTAAGTAACTGATATGTATTCTCTAACCTGTAGTGCTTAGATTAGTTGATCATTTAGGAATAAACAATAGAATCAAACATAATTGATTATTAAAGAAACAAATTAATTGATTTAATTGTTAATTAGTTTTAATTATTAATCGTAATTAAATTGATTAATTATTCTTCTTTAATGATCAGTTCTGATCGATTATCTCTGAATAATTTATTATCGATTAATCGATTAAATGCCTATCACTACTAATCTCTGCTAATATGCACATATTTAAGAGAAGGAGAACGATTTTTTTTCTGTCTGTCGCTTTTGATAGAGGACGCAACTAACATGTAATGACGTGACGATGAGAGTTTCCAGACGTTGCAATCATATTTAAAATTGACAAATTTAGCGCGTTCCTCTTTCCCGCGAGTTCATCAAATTGTTTCCTCCGTGTAATTTGTCGGCTGGGAACATCGAGCGCCGGTTAACGACGAGCAATTTGCCCGTCGAGTGTTTATCGGCACGATCGTTTGAGGGAAACGTAATGAGGTCTGAAAGAAAACTGCCGGGACAAAGTATTGGTTACTTCAGCCTTTCCGCGGGAATCCTCTTTCTTATTCGTTGTGTTCGTTTCGTTATATTTATTGAAAAATTTATCAGAAAGATTTATTTATGCTTTACAGTTTGAGGAAAAGTACATTAATATACATAATAATAAGATGTTAATGAGATATAAAAAGTTGCATTTTATTCTATAAAGCGTATTCTAAACCTATTCTAAAATTAAATTAACGAATTATGATTACACGATGCATTTCGATAATTTTTATATCTGTATATAATCTAAATAAAAGTCTCTTAATGGATGAAAATTACAGAAGTAAAATTAATAATAAAATTAACCAAAGGAGAACGCTATTTTTTAGTCGACACGGATCTTGTGTCCTTTAATATTATTTATGTGAATTCTTACAACTTTTAGTTTATGTATGAACCTTGGCTGATGTGATATTTTTCGATAATGATTACATAAAAATAAATTATTGTTAAGTAACATATTATTAAATTGCTTGTTAATTTAAATTATAATATTATTTATTCTAGTTTTAATTAAAAACTGTGTTTTAAGACAAATAATCAACGTAGTAGTTTGCATGAACTGGAAATTGTAAAAATTTACAAAAATATTACTAGTCATCCATCTTGGCAAAAAATAACATTTTTCTTTGTTTAATTGTGTTATACATATTATTGATATTATGGTTTTATAGTATAATTATAATAAATAATTTTATTAATAATAAAATGTTATTTTTAATTTAATTTTAATTTTGATTAAGCTGTAACATTTTTATTTTATACTTACTAAAATGTTAAAGTATTAAAAATGCGAAATTTAGTTTTAAATATTCTATTTGTTATTTTATTTCTTGGAATTTAATATTATATATATTGTAAAGATATTCGTGAGAAAACATTTGCTGTTAATAATAACGCTTAGGAAGTATATATAGGTATAGTGAAATTTGAAGCGGAAGTTCGCATTAAATGTCTTGAATAAATTCTTCGGCCGGGACGAAACATGCCAGTATGCCAAAGTCGTAGCACGTGTCGGTGCTGAAAGGGTGCACATGCGGTACAGCGGGGGTGGTCCATTTAATAATCAGTAAACTAGTTACGGCCCGCATACATCCATATACGAGCGGCCATGGTCGCATGTGCGCCTGAATTATTTACACGGAGGATGACCGCTCGCCAAAATGGACTTAGAATTCGCAATTAAGGTGCCACGGGGCCATAAGCCCGAAACACATTACCGCATTATTATTAAAATCGAGCAAAGCCGGCACCGCGAAACGTAAAGTCCGCCCTTCGGATGTATACATCATGTGGCGGTCCCTCGATGATTTATTATGGTTATCCACAAATTACCGTTTGTTGTGATAGAGAGAGAGAATCATCTCATAGTTTTTACCTATTTTACTACCAAAAAATTGGTATTATCTACTGATTAGTACAAACTACAAACTTACTACGAAATTGATGCAACCGATATATTAAAACAATTTTTTACGAAATTATTTCTATTTTTGATTATTATCTTAATGCTCGTTTATCGTTTAATAAGTTAATCTCAACAATCATGATTATTTTTTAGCAAAAAGTATTTTTTTAAATCAGATTTAATGTTGCAAGTTTATATTTTTTTATTATAAATTGAAAATCAATATTATTTTAAATTCTATTATTTATATAGACATATCTTTATTTGTTATCAGATTGACGATTATTCCGCAAACGGAATGGTGATGAAAATTCAAACGTATAGATGCATATACGTGCCATTTGCACTTGGTGCATCGCGATTTCCAACTCGCATAAATGCGGGTGTATATTTCTAAAAACTAGCGAATTGTGGGCGGCCGTGTTTGCGCCGCAATTTCATTCGCGGCGGCAGTGGCTGGTCACTTCGCCGCAGCAGCGGTTGCAAATAATCGAAATTCAATCAAGAGGAATTTCGATGCACTGTCGGAAAAACAGTAGTGCATCTTTTCTAGAACAATGCATGTGTCTATCTGCCAGTAAATCATTTATAAAACATCAAACATGGCAAACCCAAAACTTTTATTTTTTGATCCAATGGAAAAATTTATTCAGCTTGTTCTTAATTTATTTTCTTTACAAACATGCGCGCGCGCACACACATACATACACACACACACGAATTTATATTTTTATAATTTTACAAATTTAAAATTTTTTTTATAAATTTCGTGCAAAAGTACCAAAAAGCGTATAAGAATTAAGTAAAAAATTTTTTTTTTATTTATATTAATTTACTAAAATATTTTTCTATTAATTTGTCCAAATTTATCTTTCTTATCAAAAAATTATCTAAAACTTAATTTTAACCAACTTAGATATAAAAACAACCAATATTAAAAGAAATACATACATTTTAAAATAGATTTAACATTTCTCTACAAAGTATTTTTATATATTTGTTTTAACCTTTTGTTATTCCAGAGTCTAGAATCCAGATTTATCTCAATTCAATAGCTAAAAATTTAAATTTATTTTTAAGAGTTTATTTTTGAAGATCAATTATTTATCAGTTTATATCTATTTCTTACGTCTATTTTATCTAGATTGTTATGTGTATACATAAAATAATTTTTTAAATAATTATTTAAAGAATATATTTGAAACTGTTTTTGGACAATTTATCTTTCGGTTATGTATTCACAGCTATTTTATCGTTTTAATGAAAAATATCTTTAATCCTTAATAATCGTATTAAGCTAGTGATTTTCTCTTTTCTGTTTAAGACATTCAGTCATAACCAAGAGCAAGATTAGTATGCATTTTCTTTCGCGGAGAAAACTAGGAAATAAGAACCAACTCGTTTGTCTTCCGCGTGACCCCCATAGTTTACCGTCCGCGTAAGAAAAAGTCCAGGTAAACATCACGTAGACGTAATTTAGCATCGTGCAGTCGACGGTGCGACCCTGATTAAAACGCAAGGCGGCGACCAGGTAGAGCTCACCGACATTGGCGCGAGCGCGTTCGCACGAGGGTGCCGACCGTGTGTATGCAAATTTTATAGGTTAAATGGGGCGCCCGACCGGCCACGGAAATAATTATCCCAGTTACCCTGTATTCAGTACCTTAGTCATCCTCCCCCCGGCTCGAGACGGCGCACCCTCCTCGGGGCCATTGTCGCGCATGCATGCCGCCGCACCTGCACTTGCTTTCTAGACCTATCGCTTTCTCTCTCTAATCTATTTCTATTTTCGGGTTTTTGTTACGAATATTTTGTGTAACATGTTTAATCCTGATTGCGATATATTTTGACGCTTGAAATTAGTGCGTTATATTATCTGTAATTAATGTTGTGCTTGGGAAAAGAAACTTGAAGTAAATTACTGCTTTCAGTAAAAAGCTGTTTAGTTGAGGACTACATTTTGTAATAGTAATAATACATTTTTTGTTATATTTATATTATATTATATATAGAATTATATTTATGTAAATTATTATATTTTTAATAGATATTGTTTTTGACGAGAGTAAAAACAAGCATATTGGAATACGTCGTTATTGGGGGTCGTGATACAAATAATTTTTTTTAAACAATGATATTTTGCACATTATTCGAAATTGATGGCAGAAATACAAAGAGAAATTCAACGACATTATCAAAACGAGTAGTTTAAGAATGTAAGGTTGAAGATGTTTCTACGGTCATATTTAATTTAGGCGGCAAACTTTCCGTGTAACGGGGTGCACGGAAATATCGTTACAAGAAAATCCCGCGGCGTGACGAACGGGAAGTCGTGCCCAGGCGTGAGACAATTATATTAGAGACTTTACACGCGCCATGCGCAGGAATTTGCGCCCGGTGTATCCATACCTGCGTGTATCTACAACGATCGGTTTACCCTTCGGGTACGTAACTCTATTCACGTCGATTTATAGTTTCTCATACTTGAAATTGGGAATTAGCGACGCATCGTCGCGAGCGTCACACCTTCGAAAACGCGCCCGATCGCATAAAATTGCCATCGTGACTTAAAAACATCTGTAATCATCTAAAATGCTATCCTTGAAACGTAAAACTTTGAATATGAAAAACTTTTAATATTATTTATCTTGAAAAATTATATTATTTTTGATGATATTCTCGTATATTTCTTCAATTGTCTGAGAAAACCTTTTTTTTTAAATGAAAACAACGAAGATTATTATTGAGATCGAATTTCTGAATTTGAACTTTTATTTTTTTTAAAGTTGTTTTTTTACAAGTTTTAAAAATTTTTACAAAATACTCTTTGCAATGTGACGTTTATAAAATAATTTTAAACAAAAGTAAATATAGCAATGTTGTTAAGTATTCAAGGAAACATAATTTATTAGTTTTACTATTTAGTTTCACTATTTGAGATTCTCGTTATAGAAGATATTGGCATTTTGATATTTTTGATGCAAACTATCTTTATTACCGTCCCATTTATTTTACGATAAAATATCGGAAAAAGATCCCATGAATATCACATTTAGTAACGATTTCTCGGCAGTTATCGATTTATAAAATTGTACTTTATAGTATTATATATTGGCAAGAATCGTTGGTAAAAGGTTGCGGTGAATAATAACTGTCATTCAGCCGCTAAGTAGCGTCCGCAAATTCCGTGTCCGGCTAACTCCTGCCCATGATGACTTAATTCTGGCGCAGCGTTTAGGAAGTAATTAAACGTCCGATGATTATCTATTTCCTGCGCCGTCCATTCCCTGCCTCCTCCTCCTCTTTCCCCTCCTCATCTTTGTACAATGACGATGCAGCACCGTCAGTCGAACCGGAATTACCACGGAATCGAGCTAGCTTGTGCGCGAACACACAGGACTCACGCACAAAACGTGATGTATGCTTAACGCACCTCAGATCGACGGGAGGGGAGAAGGGTTCCGGAAGAGGGGAGGAGGGTGGTACGCGAAACCTGCACGGTAAATTAGTGTAGATGGGAGGGGTTGTAAGCCCTTTCAAGTGTGCGTGCCCGACCTGTGCTCGCCATCAGACGCACAAACGATGCTTATCACGCCGCGCGCTCACATTGAATCACGCGTGGAACTTAGGTTCCGTGCCGTTCGACAGTCGACGCTCGGCG
>NW_023415764.1:0-9945 GCF_013373865.1 Monomorium pharaonis | reverse complement strand
GCACGCGTTTCTCCTCTGATCGGCCAACAACAACAAAAAAAGAGAGAGGGATTTGTTTACGATTCGTCCGCGCGTGATGACACTTATTGTTAGCTCGGTTATTATTCGCAGTCCGTTTTTTTTCCTTTTCCTCCAAGACCGTCTCGAGATCCGCTGACACGACTGACTGCTGTGCCGCGATTGGCTTGGAAGACAGCTCGAGTATCGTCATCTGCATATACTCGAGGCGGTCTCGAGGAAGCCCGACTACCGTGCACCCGACGCGTATAAACAACGTAAGCGACATGTAGATCGAGAGCCTTACCTTAAAGAGATGCTCGCCGCACTCGAACATGGAGGTGTTACTCATGACGGCAGTCGACATGTTCTCCCGGTCGCACAAAAACACACTTTGTACCTGGAGCCCGTGTTGTCCGCCTTCCGAACCTTCCTTCCCTCCTTCTCGTCCCTCGCAGCGGGCGCGGAAAAAAAAAGAAACGATGCGACGCAGCGTCCCCGAGGAGTCCCGTTGACAGTGCGGCTGGTAGAAGAGGAAGGGGGGGAGGGGTGGTTGAACAACTTTTTTCCTTAGAACACAACAAAACTGCCACCACGACCGTGTGCGTCGTCGTTGCGCGATGCCGTAGCTCGCATCGGAAGCACCCACGCGTATAATAAACCAAGTGCGGCGTCCTCCGATCGACACACGTGTGTCTCGGAATTGGCGTGCTACGGTAACAACAAAAGGAAAGGAAAAAAAAAAAAAACAGAAAAACCAGTGAGCGAGCGAACGCGCGCGCGGATGCGGAGAGTGCGCAGTTTCTCGAATTCTTCCCAGCACAGATCGACCGGCTCTTGTCTGTCTCTTCCTGGATCGAACTTGTGCGAGTAACTTGTCTTCTCCCCGCGTGTCTACTATCGAGTTTACGTCGTCGTCGTCGTCGTCGTCGTCGATCGTTGGCGCGCGCGTAGATCGGCAGATTCGTTCTTCTCTCCACGAATCTGTACGACGCGGTTTTGTAAACAAACTTGAACTTTTTGGCACTTTCGTGAAAACTCGGCCCGAAGTTTACCCGCCTTACGGAGAGGGGAAGAAAATCTTACCGGGATCTCTTTTGCGGGTTTTGCGTGTATATATGTATCGCCGGTATACCACCGTGCTCAACGCTCAAGGCAGAGCCTCCCAAAGCAGACTGAGAGCGCCGCCGACTGAAAGTCCGTAGCCTGGTCGGGCCCGCTGCTCCGCGAGAGGACATGCAGGCGGCGCTCTTGCCCCGCGGTACCGGCGACGCGCGCGTCGGCCAATAGCGCGCCGTCCCGCGCGGTCACGTGGTGGAGCGGGGGAAGGGGGAACCCCGCTCGACGTGGCAATCGCGCTCGCTGGGCTCGCTCCACGGGGGCCTGCGTGAAGTTAGCCGCCGCTCTGTCGGCACGTCGGCTCTCGATTGTCCGTATATACACACAACGGAGCTCCGTCTCCGCAAGGCGTTCCAGCACCTCTCCTCCAATCCCGGGGATGCTCGGATGCTCCCCCATTGGACGGGATTCGGGGGGTTGCATCCCTCGAGGCTATTGTGTCGTCGTTTTAATCCCCTCGATCCCGGGGAGGCGATAGATCGCCGAGAACGCGGTAATGCGAACCTAACCTCGGAGATAGCGCAATGGACGACGCCGTCTCACTCTCTCTTTCACGGAGTACAAAACGTATCTCTCACAAGTTAGTGCTCCGAGCCTCACTTGAATATTGCCGATTGTTTTATTGCATGTCGATTAGTGGGTAAAATGGGTGAGAGCGAGTTGCACCAGTCTTTCTGTAGAAACGACGATAGGGTCGTAACGGCATAATAGGCAGTTACGAGGAGGGAGGCTAACAGTTTTTTATCGAGATTCCAACAATCTTACTGTAAAAACACGCTTCACAGAAAGGCTGGATTCTTTTATAAAGCGACTGGAAGAATCCTGCAACGCATTATGCAATAAATTGCGAACGAATGTACATAATAAATCGTAAGCATCTTTTTTATATTTTATTAAAAGAAAAATAATAAAATTAATAATGTAGGAAATAAAAGAACGTTCTGAGAGAAACGTATATTTTAACGCTCAGGTGATTGAGCAGATAGAATAATTCAAATTATTTGAACTCACTTGGGAGGTTCAGTTGTGTAATAACAATGATAAAAATTAGATTAAAAAAAAGAATTTATTAAAATACTTTTTATTGGCCAATATATACTGAATTTTATCACTTTTATTATGTTCACTAAATTACATATATGTGATATATGTATATACATTTAAAAAAGTTTAGTATAACAAAACTATTTAGTTCGAGAACTAAAATATTTTTCTACATTGAGAAAAATTGCTGTTACAAAAATGTCTGAACCAGGTAGTTTTTGCTAAAGGTAAAAACGTTTTTTTTTTTAGCTTGCAGTCATACATAATCGATTTCGAATCTAAATTTTATGAAACAGTGTAGAAAAAATAAATATGAAAATAAAACTGTTGTTTTATTTTCAATGCATACTGCGTTTTTAGTTTTATTATTATTCGAACTTCGGTTCAAAATATTCGACTGGATGCTTATTTTCTTTACTTTGAACTATACGAACAGATACAACGTGTAATGTGTTTTATTCTTTTATCTAGGTTCTAGTTTATTTATTAAAATGTGAATTGAGACGTTCCTCGAGCACCGTTATTTAGTTCATTATTCAGAACACACGACGAGAGAGAATAAATCCGCGTTGAATGCAGCCACGGGGATTATTTCTTCTTTCTCTATCTGAATGCAAAACTATATACTTTATATAGATGCAGCTCTCTCAACTGCTCGACAACTCGAGCGCATTCCAGCGGTCAAACGAAGGCGGCATGAATGAAATTCAGCTTCTATTCACCTGCGGCGTAGACCACAGATTCTAAGTAGTAACTGTCTACGTTCGTTATGATTTTTTGTCGTCAATCGCCGTTACAATTTTACGACCGCAAACGTAAATTACGCCGCCAGCAATCGTCCGTTTTGTAACGATCGATTCATTATCGGGCAAGATATAGTTATCATAAATTAGCTTAAGTAATGAGATATTGCGATGTATGAATTCTTTTCTCTTCGTCATAAACAGATTGCAAAAAATATTTTATTTATACGTACATTTTGTTACATAGACACGCACACATACATAAAATTTATGTAATATATATCTTAATTATTATAGGTGTGTGTATGTCTGTGTGTATGTGCGCGTGCGCAAATTAAAGTTTTTTAATGTCGACCCAAATCGACTAAATTTAAGATAGTTAATATATGTAATTCATATCGAGACCTCTTAAATTGGAAATTTTTGAGTTAGTTCAGATTCAATTCATATTTGAATAGTTGGCACACTTTTAATAATCAACATCGTCTGTTTACATTATCTGTTATTGTACCAATATGAAAGGAATTTTTCTAAAAATGTACAAAAATCATTAATTATCACTTTACGTTAAGTCAACCGGATTTTATTATCAACGCGATTTACATACTGAAAAAATATCCTTTCGTAAACCTGTAAGATGCATTTAGTGATATTGTTGGAAATATTTGGTTGTTATAAACAAATATAATAATAACAAAATTATAACAATATTAACAAAACGTTTGGTAATACTTATAAACATTTTGTTATAATTATTTTGTAATAATTACTTTACTCGTAAATCCATCTTACAAAGGATTTTTTTAGTGTATAATAATATTTTTAAACGTTTTAATTATTTAGAAATGCGTGTAACGAGAAAAAAGTATTTATTGGTTTAACAAGAACGTCACGTATCTGGTTGAGTTAGTTATAAATCTGCGGTTTTTTTTAACTACGCACGCAAAGCAGGAACAAACGTTTTTACGGAATTTCGCACGTACCAACAACACTTAATCGAAGAAGGAAGTGACATTTCGCTAAGGGAAAGCCGGAAGTTCGGTTGCCGCGAGGGTCGCGTGAGTAGGAAGTCAGACTCCCGCTGATTTCATAGCGGCGCAATGTCAAACACTGATTAAAATTGTGCTCGAGGAACAGAGGTCTTTTTCAGAGTTAAAATAAATAATGAGCAATGGAATATATATCGGTTTTTTTTATAGATAAAAGAAAATAAATTTATTGGAGAAAGTTATCTCAATTCTTAATTATTTAAATTTTAAATCAATGATTATTTTGAAGACTAAATTTTTTTTCCAACGACAAAAAAAATTTTATTATTTCAGTTATTGTAATTTCCTGTTCTTTTCTGAAAACTCAGAAGCCTACTACGATAACGAGTTGACGATATCAATATGTCAATTGTGGAATTATTTGGCCACTATATTATCATAGATAACATACTCGACCAAACACACACACACACACACACACACACACACACACACACACACACACACACACACACACACACACACACACATACACACACACACACACACACATATATTCATGCATGCATGCACCCACGCACGCATACGCGCGGCAGGCAAGAAGAATCTGACGCCTGTCTAATTAGAGAGTACGCACTGTGACATACGGGCCTATGAGGGTGAGCTGTTGAATCTCACGGGGAAGTATTTTCAACCCCGAACAGATTCTCATGCCATTATATATAAGAGCTAATGGGAGTCAGTTTCCGTCATGATGGCCGGACTATATTCAGAGATATCAGACCGGGATATGCGGGCTCTTTGTGAGGGGTGTGTGCGTGAAAACGAGACAGACAAAGAGAAAGAGAGAGAAAGAGAAAACTCTGGCACTCCTACTTCTGCGATAGGTTTATGAGCCGTGTATGATTAAGTTGGAAATTTTCAGATTAATTGATAAGTAGTGCAATATACAATATAAGTAGTATAATATAAAAGTAATACAATAATGTTGCATAATTCTTTTTCTATTAAGAAAAATAAGTTAACAACTAAGTTAATTTTTTTATTATAATCCTTTTTTTATCATTTATTTTTAAAATTTTTTACATTTAAATTTGATGTTTGGATTATATTTGATATTGGGATATAAAATGTTAAAGGATTATTTTTTATATTATAAACATTTATTAGAAAGTATAAGTAATTTATGTTACTATATATAAATTATATTGTTGTGTATAGAAAAACATTAATGGAATTAGTATTTTACATACATTAGTTCATTTATATACGTTAATATATTCTTAATATAATTTAAACAAATTTAAGCGCGCAAACTATTGAAATGCTCGAATCCCTTTACAAAGTTTTAATAACGAGACAATAGGTGTAAAAGGGATCGAAATTTAAATGTTAGGCGGATACAAATTTTGATAGATTAAAGAAAATGTAACGATTTTTATTACGCAATTAACAGACATGTAATATATTATAAACTTATTATATCACTAATTGTAAGACAATACGAACGTGAGAATCAAAAATCAAATGTAAACCAAGTATCTTTTTCACTAAAGGGTGCTGTGTTTCTATTACAACCTGCGAGAAGTAGTTTGCTAAATTCAACAAGAATTTCAACCTTAAAAATAAATTATTCTCTAGGTACATATTATGGAATATGGATTCCGATTAAAATGTTCCATTTTGTCTAAGAAACACAAAGAAATCAAGAGAATAATTGAATAATTCCGTTCGCAATCTTTTCTAAATAATTCCATAATACTTAACTGAACAGTCTTTCGATATTAATGACATCATGCCCAATTTATGATATATAAACTTACGAATTTCGGTAGATGTTAAATTAAACGTTGACAGAGATCGGTCGCTTTTCGGTATTAAAAAAAATATTACAACATTTATTGAAAATCTTTCAATCAAAGTCGTTTCATTCACTCACTGTCAGTTCAGTAACATGTTTTTAACATATATTTAACATTCGTACGTGTTCTTTGTGTAGATTCATTATGCAACATCATTAATGACGTAAATAAAAAGACATGCATCTTTTTATTTAAATATTACTACCGTTGAAAATAACATCAGGTGCATCAGGTAAACAGGGTAAACTACCTGACTGGGATTATAAAAGAACAGATATTTTTTCTCTATGTCTTACGGTCCTTTATAAAAAGCTCAAATATATATTTACGAAATATATTACGAAGAAGTTACGATAGGAGAACAGCATCCGCAACGTTAGCACGTTCTGAGAGAACGTCGGGCAGAGAAAATGTCATAACTTGTCCGTCCGCGGATGTACAGTACAAAGGATAGAGAAAAATAAAGGGAATGGATAGTGGCAAGTATCCGTCACGTGCGTGGCGTATGTATCCATTATTGCGGGAGAGCAACGTGAAAAGCGCACGGATGTAACATGTGTTGCGCAGAGCAACGTTGCGCCTTGCCGGGGACCTTTCTTGCAACTTCGCGTCTCTCTCTCCCTCTCCCTCTCTCTTTCTTTCTCTCTCTTGTACGGCCGTAATGTCTCACACAGCGAAAGAAGTGGGCGAGGAGAAAACAGGCAATGAGAAACAGTCGTATTCAATTTCGTTCGACGTTGTGCAATCTGGCAAGCAATCTGGTCAAAGTAACTGTTGAATTTTTTCCCTTTAATTCGGTTCAATTAATATTAAAATTTTCTATTAAAAAAAAACAATCACAACAATGACAACAATAATAATATATATACGTGTTTAATGAGAAAACATCATTACTGTATCGCATGCTTTGATGACGAGGAGAACAGAAATTCGAGTAATCACACGCGTTGGAAATGTCCATACGTTGCGGATCGTGACGTCATGCGAGTTTTTTCACGATCTCTTTCTTCAAAACATCGCGTCAAAGCATTCTTTCTTTTCACTCACGCTCTCCCGTTGTGACGTCACTCGCATCTCTTGCGCGAATGTAACGATGACGCGTTTGAAGGCACAAAGTCGTTCAAACTTTTACGTCACTGTGAATTTTCGATAACGTCATTTTCGCACGTCATAGTGAGTCAAAACTGACAATTATTAGCAAAGCGTTTAATAAATATTTACGATACATACATATTTAAGCAAAAGTTTACCATTGGACTTCTATAGAATTTTGTGGGTTTTTTCTGAATGGTTTCTTTCATGTTTTAATCAATAATAATAATAATAATAATAATATACAAGTAATAATAATTTTTGAAAAAAAAATACAAAAGTTTATTTGATTTTTTCTCTGATTTTTTTTTAAATAAAAGAAAAGAAGATAAATATAAGTTTCTTTTAAACGTAAAATTTCCATAAATCTTTAAATATTTTGTTCAATAATGTGCTCGCATAAAATTTTATATCAAAAATTACTTATGTATGATAATAGCTACAAACTATAAGAAATTTCAAAGAATTATATTACAAATAATATTCGTAATACTATGGTAGTTTGATGAAAAACATCGTAAAAACGTTCATAATTCCTTTATTGATTCATGCTTATTTACCATAATAATTTTTATTATAAAATTTCTTTGTGTATAAACTGATGGTTTGATTTAATTTTCAATTATTTGGATAAGAGGAAACAACATAATTAAACATTCGGGTTAACACAAACATTAAGATTATATAAAGTGCGATAATATGGCGAAAAACGATATTGTTGAAAATGTCACATGTTGAACAGGATGGCGTAATGACTCAACAAATATTTTTCTTTATTCCCCGTCGAGCAGAAGCGCGAGGAACGTGAGATGCACAGAAAAGCTGTGACCGTGATAAAGTTTGTACGCGGAGTTATATAATTAAAGAATCACCACCAAGTAAAATGTCACGATGAAAATGTCACAGGGCGAGCGAGATGCAGAAGAAGCTACGTTCCAGTCGCGGCATTAATCAATGCTGATTCTGCATCATATTGTAGCCTATTATATACATCATATTGTAGCGTATTCATTATTGCGTGGGTGTAAAACATCGCAAAAGATCTATTAAACTAACATCTAAATTATTCACATGATTGAAGCTATAATATTTATGGTTATCGAAAATGTCTCGGTTTCATCTTTTCCCCAAAGATTTTTCCTTTATTATGCGCCATAAATGGTACATGATTCGACAATAACCAATCTAAGAATCGCTTAATCTTACATTTTCTAAATATAGTTCATTTTTTCAGGTAAAAGTTCTTCAACCAAAACACCTTTGGACAAATCCTTCCACTTTTCCCGGCTGATACTCTTTGGCGTCCTCTACGTCGTGCACAGGTACCTGCATAGATCTTAGATCGATAGATCTGAGCAGAAATCGTTCCGAGAATCGCAAAGGCCAAGGCAACGGCAGGCAGGAAAGCAGGTATGTAACAACATGGGTAAGTGTACGCGGCTAAACCGGACCAAGCGGAAAGACAGCTCATGTAATACCGGCTAAAGGATAGGTCTCCTGGAGTCCGTTTTGCGAAAAAGTTGTCGTTATTGATGCGCATTTGTGGATACTATCCTACGCTGTAAATAGTACCTTGTAAAGGTACCTTTATTCGTGAAGAGGTAAACATATGGCACACCTTGTTAGGTATGTAGGTGTAAGAGCAGCCGTGGAATATCCAAAAACTAATATTTTCATTTTTAATTTGTATGTATTTCTTCTATTATCCTTTTAATTAACTTGTGCTTGATCTATTATGATTGATATTTTGGGGGGAAGCAAGGTAAGAAATAGAAATCTAAAAATAAGGATTAATAAGCGAGAATGCAAAAAATGTTTTATTTAGGATTTAATTACGTTATTTTGAATGTTATGGTTCACAAGAAAAGCGCTGTGTCAAAAAAATTTGACACAGCACAATTTTACGACTTAATTAGAAAATTATGTTAATAAATCTAGAAATGTGAGAATATTTAAACAATAACGATATTATTGAAAACGTGAGTAATAAAAGTGCAAAAGTGAAAATTTTGAAGATATGTCCCTATAAAACGCTCTTGTATGTTAAATGTTAAATGTTAATAAATATTAGTTTGACAAAAATAAAAGTGAGATTGATAAAAGATTGAGATTACAATATTTTTGAAGAATTTAATAATTAATGATCAATAAAATTATTTTAATAAATTAGAAAAAACGAATAGTAATAGTTGCTCCAATACGTAGCATTTATGCTATGATTGAAAACTGAAAAAAAACTGAGTATTACATAGAACGACGGGCAAACCAATAACATTTATCTACATCGTTCGTAATTTAATGGTCTCGCTTGACACACTTTTCCGGAACATTTGTCATTACCTGTCTTTGTAGCATATTCTTTACATAGTAATTTTACATCTGTACATAATTTGTTTAGTTAACGTAGTGCATAGTATGTTCCATGGTTAGTAATGGCGCGTATTGTGCGAATAAGTGCTTACATACGTTGCGGTTTACGCTCTTACTTTCTTATTCCCCGGTATTTCCGCGACCAGGCGCCACTCCGATCGAAACTTTCACATTTCGTATTAATCTTAAATTAACGACAATCATGAACATTGCATAAATTGTTATATTTTCTTCTGTAGTTGCACCTGGGAATTTAGTTATAATAGTGCGTTTGATAATTTTTGAAATATCTTGGCAAACACGATAGTTAATATAAATGAACCCTTACTTTTTATTTCGATGTCAAGATATTAAAAAATACTATGAGGAACACGATCTTAAAAATTATTTGATTGAAAAATAATTAATTGATAATATATATTTGTCTACATTTTTACGATAATTTTGTTTAATTTATGCAACGATAGGAATTATTATGTATTAGAAACGATTTATTTGCTACGACCAAAATGGTTTTCGGTCTAAAAATGTGTTTCTATGACACGGACCAACTCGCGAGCCGCGGATTATTCGTTCATTGATGCCACTGGGTTAATGACCGCATGGCAACAGTAATATTGGCCAAGATTAAATGCTATTGTTCTATTCCACCGATCTACATCGTGACAAGTTTTTCACTGCAATCGTCGCAATTTTCACATGGCAACCGAGTTCTCTCTCTCTCTCTCT
>NW_023415763.1:0-32428 GCF_013373865.1 Monomorium pharaonis | reverse complement strand
CTCAAGAATTAAATCTGAATAAATCAGGAGACCACAGGTAGTGGCTCGCCCCCAGTGAAAGCGCAGCGCGAGACCGACCGTGTTTTTATAAATGTGCTCTTGCGAATACATAAAGCACGCAAACACGAATTTAATATAAACCGTTTCCTAAAATATTATAAAATCGAAACTAATAAATTTTTCATGTACGTTTCAATATTTGTTATGTGTGAGAGTAACTTCAAGACCAAACTCCCATTAACTTAATGACTCGATGAGTCGTTTGTCAGGAAAAATCTACATTTCGTATTCAGCTGTCAACAGTTTCGTGATTAGTATTGCAAATCACGTTTGTATTTAAAAAAAGTCATTCTATTAATAGATCTTTGACAATGGACTATCAGCAGAGTTTGTTATATTATTTAAGCGGTTATGAAACGAGAAATTTTCTACTTGGTTTCTATAGTCAATCTACTATTAAACTTTGTTACTCTTCTTGTTACATTTCTCTTGGCATTCTGCTGACAAAATTGCAGCTAACACTCGATCTGCAATGTCCGTTCGGCAATCTGAGGAATTATGAATTTCTTGTTAAAAAAGGAATAATTAAATTAGAGACGACATAATTATAAGTAATCATGAATTTCATTAATGGGCAATTCTGTCGATCGAGTTAATCAAACTTTGGTCGTGGTCAGATCAGCGACTCTCGCAATCCTTCGCGCTTTCGCGTTCGGCCGAGTGTGCTGCAATGTATATAAGTAACGTGAAATGTAAATTCGCATGTCGGCAACTTTTCTATACTTCTGCCGGCTATTTGCAGACCACGATTATCGCGTATCGTTCGATTTAAAGAGACAAAGGGGACTTAATGGAGCGGGAAGATTAGCTTGGGAGGCCACTACTGTGGGCTTGGCACCTAAAAAACGCAAAGTGTGTCGTACGCCGTGTTGCCACCGCGTACCGCATTATCTATCCGCGAATGAGGGAGTCTTGTTTACGTTCTTCTTTCTCGGTTCGCGTGTCCTCGCGAACGTGAAAGTGTGCAGACGATATACACGTTACATATATTAATTAATGAGACAGTGCGCTGTCCCACTGAAACGGAGGTCTGCCGTCGGCGTTTAGCAATTCATATCCGTAAATGAATACTTAAGCAGTAACGATTGGTGGCAAGCCGGTAAAATCGGATAAGAATATTTAATCGATCGGATGACGATGATGGGCGAAAAGGAAATTCACGCGTTAAATATAAAGCTTCAGCTTCTCGCGAATGATGAGAGCGTAGCGAGAGAGCGGTCGTCGGAAAGATAACGCATATCGTAAGTCGTCAATTACATTTATATACAATGTACGTGTTTATATTATCTGTACGCGCCTATAAAATTCAATAAATATCTCAATCATCCGGTCGCTGAGACACTCGGGGCGAAACAGAGGCAGGAGATTTGTGGTCATTCCGACATCCGTCAGTCGAAATGACGACAGATGTGTTACGACAGCTTGCCATTTATGTTCGCGATCAAGTTCGTTAATCAGACCGGGTAATAGGACATTCGGGATATGGTTCTTTCAAAAGTAACAACAATATCAATTATGACAATATCAATCATATCAGTCAAATTTGCGTCATTTTTTTGGTCAAAGCCTTTAAAACTACAGTCACAATGGCTTGATTCTTCCTCCCTCTTTCGAGGGAGAGACAGTCATCCATTCGAATTTTAATAAAAAGCTTTCATTGAATTCGCGCGTGTAAGTAAATCCGCACGACGTGGTGCATCTTATCGCGCGCATAGCTCCTCGCCAAGAGTTGCCATGTTGCGACGACGCGACGCGTGCCGCTGGCGGCAGCGGCGCCGCGCGCGTTTCAGCCACTCAAGACTCAAACTCGAGCCCAGGCGCCCCAGGCCCCAGCCGCCCCAGGCCCAGTCGGCATCATGCGTCGGCGACGTACGTCTCGAATGCCTCGATACGCGATACGCGGTGATCGCGCGTGAGCTATTGTCCGGATTGCCTGTGCTCGGATGACCTGGTGGTAGACCTGGTGGCGATCTTCCCCTCGCGCTCGTATGGCCGTGGGAGATCCTATGCTGGTGAGCAGCCGAGGAGTTGCTCGCGCGATGAGCACTCTGGATTCTACGCCGGTCTCTCGGTCACGCGGAAAAACAATGTTCGCGACAGGGACGACGAGCAGAGCGGAGCTGACATCGCGGGGCGATGACAGCCGGGTAGCCGCCGCGAGAGAAATCCCCCGTCTGATAAAATGCCGAGAAAGATTTTTAGTTAGCCCGATATTCCCCGCCTTAATCACTATTCTTGGACGTGATTCACTTGACAAACGTTGTTTACATCTATGTCTCGTAGCTCTATCATAGATATATGCGTGTTGTCGCGCTGATAAATTTGCATGCACCGCTATAACCTGTTCCATTTCATTCGGAATTCGAAAACTAAACGCTGACTTATGTGCTGATTTAGCGCAATTGTTGCAGTACTTGTCTCTCATTTGCTACTACAACATAATATATGCTGAACATTGTCATTTTTTAATTTCGTCAAAAAGAAAAATTTTCACGAGAAATTTAATACACACTGTATGTGTATGTGTGTGTGGTATGTGTGTTTGAAGTGTCGATGGTACTTTATTCTTTGTAATCAATAGATAAATTTTTATCAAATTAAAATGATATTTAAGTTATGATGTTGTTGCTGCAAATGAGTATTATATTTTCAAATCCAATTTCACAGAACTATTGCAAGAAATGATTTTATGACTTTCTTAACTGTTTGATAATATGTTTATAGGGTATGATCATTTTGTGGAATGTATACATGACTAAAATAACGTGAGAAAAAATGGTAAGCAACTTACCACAAGAATTCAAGAGGTATCAGCGAACAGGAATCAGCTATGTCATATACTTGAGGAGACACAGCGTACACTAGAAAGTCATAAAACTCGAAAACTTTTTCCCTGGAGGTAATGATCCATCCATAATTGACATTTAATTCAATAAATTTTATGTTATGTTACTGACCCAACTTATACCTATGATATTTCCTTGTAGAGAATATTATCGAGGAACTATTACCTCCGCTGACCTTGGATAGAAATAACACACATCCTTGATAATTTCCCTGCAATAGTCATTTTTGGGCAGGACAACAAAGCCAAAGCCTCACTGGTTAATAATTTGCTCTGCGCTGATATTTTGCCACTATCCAATGACACATGGAGATGGATCAAAATTACTTATGGTCATACAAATCATGTCAGTCTTACATTAGGTTTAGAATACGAAGTAGTCGAGACGCTACAGGCAAACGAAAAGTCATGGAGCACGCTCCCTCTCGAAGATCTGGAAAAATCGACAAACGAAGATATCAATTGTCCTACAGTGCTGGAGTGAAGTTAGATCAAGCGATACTGAAGGAAGGCGTTCAAATATTTGTTGTCCTAACAGTTGATGTAGTAAAAATTCTCGCTAAAGGCTTACTGAAAATTTTACCTATATTTCTTTATGCTCTCGGAGAGCACCCATTGACCGAGGAAAATTTGGAAGAATTGAGAGATTTGAAAGATACTTATCCATATAATCCGATTTTATTCATATCATCATTACCTAACGTTCTGTTGGACGGCACAGATGCAGAATTGACTGAGTCTGAGCAGCATAGTCTGCAAAATCGTATAGAAGTGCCGAACGTATCCAAGGAGTCTAAGAGTGATGATAGTATTAATATTGACAAAATGAATTCACTCGGTCTAACGTGGTTAGATCAGTTGAGCAATTTAGGGTTCCTAGGGATGGAAGAGTCCGTAGAGGTTCATCAATTAACGTGGCTTGTCGGCGAGCGATACGTTTAATAACTCGAGTGATCTAGTGGATTCATGCAAAAAAACGGACCGCGTTCTTCACTTTACGCGTGCCTGCTTGCAAAGCTACCTGATCAATGCAAGCACTTATTTGAATGAGATACACACGACCAGTTTACGTAAATTTATTTTAAGTGCGTTTGACATGGCACGAAAGATACAGATCACTCCTAGAAGGATACAGTACGCCCAACAGAAGGAAAATGAACTTTATGCTAGTCTAATGAAGGTTGTTAATGAGCAACAGGTGGAATTAACTGAGTTAATACAATGTATTATTCAGGAGATGAAGGACGATATATTAGATTCTACTGGTGATATTTTCCCATATCAGACCGTTTCTTTCGATAACGGTGAACGAACAGAGTGGACAGTTACTGTTCGCGTCGCAACATCGGAAGTTCAACGATTCGTGCTAGGCCGTTTGGGCGAGAAAGTAGCAAAAGAACTCGTAAACTCGGTCAACTGTCTTCGAGAAACTTTTATCGGGACTCTTCAACGTTGCTTAATAAGTCTCGAAAAGACTTACGAACACGATAGTAGCTTGTTGGCTAGCGATGCCTTGAAGCAAATACTCTCCGCGGCGTACAATGTGGAATTGCATAATTCGTCGCCATCGTGGTGCATTCGTTCTTGGAAAGATTGAGACAGCTCTTCAAGTCGTTACCGCTGCCATGGACACCCACTCCGACTTTGAACGCGGCTTGGAGGCGGAAGGTTACTATTGATATTCTCAATTCCTTGTCGGCAGCGAGACTTGCAAAAACAATTTCCACACAGTTTAGAGATAAACTGAAATCATCACATGACGCTTTCAAACTGCCTTGAAGTCTCTGGAGAACTATTATTCAGGGAAGCTAGAAAGGACCGAGGAGCAAAGGATAGCTATACGAAAGTATTATGCGCCTAAGCTAGCTAAACTCGCGTTGGAATCCACGTCGATGATGGATGCGATTCGCTTTGGCATTCCTCATTACACCAAGGAGATTGGCAGAGGACAGTATGGTGTGGTGTTTGCTTGCGATGGTTGGGGCGGAGCACCGGGACCGTGCGCGGTAAAATCCGTTGTTCCTCCGGACGAGAGGCATTGGAACGATCTTGCGATGGAGGTTTACTATACCAGGTCAATACCAGATCACAAAAGGATAGTGAAACTTCGCGGATCTGTTATCGACCAATCGTACGGCGGAGGATTCGGATTGGGCACTGCAGTTCTCTTAATCACCGATCGATTATGTCGTGATTTATATTGTGGTATACATGCTGGTCTCTTGTGGCTGGAGCGTATACAAATAGCGATAGACGTGCTAGAGGGAATACGCTATCTTCATTCACAAGGCTTGGTTCATCGTGATATCAAACTAAAGAATGTCTTACTTGATATGGAAAACAGGGCTAAATTAACCGATCTCGGATTTTGTATTACCGAAGCTATGATGTCAGGCAGCATCGTAGGAACGCCAATCCACATGGCACCAGAACTCCTATCTGGCCATTACGATAGCAGTGTCGATGTCTATGCCTTTGGCATCTTGTTTTGGTACATATGTGCTGGGAAGGTTCGATTACCGTATGCATTTGAAACAATTTCATAACAAGGAACAATTATGGACAAGCGTACGAAAAGGTAATACTTCGTTATCTATAGAAAAAGAAAGATTAAACCAGTATTAGATATTTTCAGATAACGTATCTGTATTGTTACTAGCATGTTGCAATCAGAATTATAATTGAGTTTGCATTTATTGAGAAATTAATGCCTTTATATGACAATTTTGGTAGTAACTTACCAACAATTTGGCATCAACTTTAAAATTGTCAAAATTTGTACTATTGTTGTTATATTACCATCGTAATTAAATAAAACATCACACAATGCTGTCATATTAGTATCAATGTGAGATAACTTTAATGTTATCTTGCTGTTAAATGCTAGCGATACATATATATATAAAATACATTGTTACAATATCGGTATATTTGAAATCATTAAAGACAAATATATAGCAAGTTGCCAGTATTATAAGCAATTATTTTTCTTAGACATGCTTGATTATCTAGATTTATGCGCTAAAAAAATAATTTTATATTTTACAATAAAAAAATAATTTTATATTTACAATAAAAAATTACATTGAAATTTCTCTATAAAAAATTTTAAATAATTCAGCAATACTAAAGAATGTATAACATTCTTTTAGCTGACTTAGCAGATTGTTTGCTAATTCAAGTTATTATTTATCTCAATTATTTTAGTCGTATTCACATTACAAGAAGCGTTAAAGAAACATATTCATATATTATAGGTCTTAGGCCTGAGAGACTGCCACAGTTTGATGAAGAGTGTTGGACGTTAATGGAACAATGTTGGTCTGCAGAACCGTCCAAACGACCGTTGCTCGGTGCAATTCAACCAGTGTTAGAATCCATTCAGGAAAAAGCAGAAAGAGGCAAGTCCTTGCAACTAGGTGCACTGAAACCACAAGAGAGCTCATCATCCGAACAAGCAAATCCCGCAATAGCATTAGCAGAACCTAATAATCAAAGAGGTGCTGTATTCAGTCCACTTCCTGCTAGACGCAAGGCATTTAGAACTGTCAATCCTGTTGTAGGACCTTTTCACAAGACCAAATTTTTTCAAACGGGTATCTACTCTAACATGTTCGTTCAAATGCGTGAATTTTAAAAATACCAAGGGACCGAATATATTGTACTATTACTCTGTTAAAAATAGCTTATTGATATATTTATTGCTTGGAATGCGCTTGATACACGGCTCATCATTCTCATTTTCGCTAATTTGATTCTTAATAGTATTTTATAGCACAGTATTAAAGTGACGAACTTTATATCTGAGTTACTTCATTTTTTACACAATATAACAATTTTCTATTTTTTAAATAAAATTATATTGTTGGTATATAAAATATGTGTACTAGAATCAAATCTAAAATAACTGGGCCAAAGTCATTCCAAATAAAATATGTAAAATGCATATAATAAATATTAAACATTTACACTTACGATATTTTATAGTCTTGTTATAGAAGTTTTTGCAGGTTTTATAGTATATAAGCATCTGATAATAATGTTTTTATTGTTAACTAACAAAATATGTTGAAACTTTTCTTTTTTATATTTATTGCCACAAATATAACATTTTGATTGTTGAATTATTTCTTAATGTTCTTAATTGTGATGACTACATGATTTTGTTAAATCGAAAATATGAATGAACAACCACGAATGTATATTGTTCAAAATAAATAAAGTTTCTCACTTTTGTATTTGCTGTTGACACACTCATTTTGTTTCTTATAAAACCTATCGCACTTATTTTTTTATACATATCTACAGACAATATGCACAGTCGTTACTTCGCAAATAGAAATCTTTATACTTAACTATACAAATTTATTTTATATTGCTTTCAGATCATACATTCTTCACGACCAAGCCTGCATGAAAATCGAGATATTTGGCATGCAGCATGGATATTGATAATACAGTTGTTTCAAGGGAATATAATGAATTGTATAATATTTTTATTACTCGATAAAGTATGAAGATATAAAGTCTGTATATACTTAAAAAAAAAATGGAGGAAAAGTAATTTTATAAGATAATTATTAGTCACCCAATCTTTCGATTAAGTTTTAATCAAATATTTATAACAGTTGATATATGTTTACAGAGAGAACATTTGTTTAAAAAATTCTTATCAATATAATTTAATTGACCATTATTTATACATGTATTGTTAATATAATAGGATCCATGAGTTAATTTTTACATCATAAACAAAAAAATACACACAAATCTAATGTAGTTATTAAAGTTGATCAACTTTTTTGTTAAAAATTATTAAAGCTCTTTTATTTAATTATTTATTGTATCAAAAATTTATATTTTTAAAATATATATAAGAGGCATGAGACCAAACTGAAAACATAAAAATGGAAATTTTTTAATGAATAAAATTAGATTGCACACAATCTTCATACAATTATACACACACACACACGCACACAGACACACTTTCACAAATACAACATCAGAAAATTGGAATTATTCATTTTTATAAAATAAATTTTTATGTAAAATGTTTTTGTTTTTTGCTTCAAAGCTGTAGTTTGATTCACTCAAGCATTCTATATATGATGAAAATTAATAAATAGAAAATCTGAATAATATATACAGTTCCTTAGGTGACTTAATTTCCCATACTATAATTTCCTAGTGAGTATAGACTGAGCCATACATTTTAAGTTCAAAATTAATCAACAAGGACCTATGACATTAAGATTATGACGTTGACAAAAATTATCTAACAGTAATATTATTTAAAGAATTATCTTATTAGAGATAAACCAAATTTCTATTCTTAAATAATAAATATTTTTATTTTAAATAATGTACAGATGACAAGAAAATGTATAAAAAACTTTCAATAAACAATTGCTTCTAAATATATCTTAACATAGGTAATATTTATATATAACATTATTGAAATATTTCAATTATACCAACAAATCAAGATTACATTTTGCCTTTTCCAAGTCGTGCAAAAATTTATAAAACTGCCCTATTGTCATCTCAGTAAATACATTCTTAACTTTACCATCATTATCAAGACATAATTTAAGTTGTAGAAAATGATTTTGCGATATTGTTGGAATCATTACTTGCTGCAGTCACTAGAAGAAATAAAATAGCATTCATTAATGATTGATATTATGAGAATACATTATCTATTATAAATAAGAATGCACTTGGAAATTTGCATAAGTTGTCACATTAAATTATCTTGTTTATTATCAATTATTCTTAAAATTAATTAAAGGTAAGATTTAAAATAAAAATGTACAATTTTGTACCAATAGCAAATTACAATTAAAAATAGAATATATTTATTTCTTATTTAGCAGATTTTCTAATAAAAATTTAACTTGATAAAAATTTGTATCTTTTAGCATTAAAAATTTCGAATTCATGCGAGACATGAAAATCAAAAAATATAAAGTGGCACATCCATACTTGTCTATAACATATATACTATTACCTCACCTCCGAATCTCCACGATATGTCAAGTATCTTGCTAATATTTCTCTCCATTTTAAAATACGTGTTATGACATACGATGGATAATTACAGAAGAGAAAGAAATCTAAGAACAGCGAAAAACTCAACAACAATCCTATCTTGAGGCTGTCTACGTGTATCTACGATTCCGAGAGATTCATAACAGAGAGGAACCCAGGGTATGCGCACTCCTATTACTTTAGTGGGGACGGAAGTTCTATTGGTTTTAGTGAACGGGGACAGCGATAGTCGGCAGCACTATCGACCGTTGCTAGACAACCGTTGTCAACCGTTGATGCTGGCTACGTGTTAACGGTCCATAACAGTCAACGGTTGTGATCAGTTGTGATAACTTGTGCTAACCAGTGTGTAACAACAGTGTGTAACGAGCTGGACGTTATAAAAGGCTCTCAAAGGCTCTACAGTTTTGAAAGCAATTCTCTGAACGAAAAAGGTAATTGAAGTAATATTTATAATAATTTTTTGTAGTTATTTATATATAATCATTTTTTAACCCTTAACTGCCGGCGTGTTTTTTAGTAGGATCAGAGAGATAACTCTGGGGCTCGATTCTTGAATTCATTTGCAAGAGAAACATATTCACAAATATATATAATACGTAAATTTATGTATAAAATTGTATTGTGAATGGTTGTGTGAAATGTTACATGATGCTGTGGTTGCATTTTGGCTGTATTCCAAATTACATTGCAAGAACTGAAAATCTATAGTTCACATTATGTATACTATACATTTTCAGTACAAACAGTGAATTTTAGAATACAGCCATTATATGCTTTGCATCAAATTTTTTAACCACACCGGATATTATATAAATAAGGTATCCGACAGTCCGCAGTCTGTAAAGTGGGACGGAAAAATTTGTTGCAATTGTATAAAATATTAATATAAGAAGTATACAAATTTATTGTGTATAGAAAGAAAATTTAATTTTAATTATTTTGTTTATATTTTTAATTAATTTGCTTATACTAGTAATTTTATTATAATGTAGAGAAAATCTTTGTGACAAAAAGAATAAAGAAAATTTATTTAAATGTATATATAATTATAATAAATATAGAAATAAAAATAAAAATATTTATATTATAAATTTTTAATAATCTTAATTTTATATAAAAATCTTAATTTTAAAGTTAGTTTCATGCGAGAACAATTTATTACACTTTGTAGTCAAAATATCATATATTGTATTATTGCATTACAAATTTTCTTACTGTACTTTATTTATAGATTATATAGCACATCTATTTTGACTACAAAATGATATTGATTGTTCTTGTATGAACCACAATTAAAAATGCATGTAAATATATATACGTGCATATATATACATGCGATTTGAACGTAGCGCGACTAGTCACGTGATCGCATTTAGTTCGATGGTTCCGGGGACAGCGATAGAGGCGCTGAAAATCGTCGCCTGTTTTTACAAGAGGGAGTGCGCATACCCTGGAGGAACCTGAGAATGATCATCCCGTCATTTTAGGCAGAGAGGAACCTGAGAGAGCGGTGGAGAGCGGTCATCGCCGCGATGACATCGCGTCGTTTTAGATGTTTTCATCCATCAGCGCCTCTATGTGCACAAAATGTACATATTAAACTATGTAGTCAAATATCTATGAATCCCGTAGGTAATGTGCATGACTTTTTGGGTCTCTTCCGTGCTAGATATACATTTAAAAAAAGTAAGTGACCATTTATTCATATATCTTGTACATGAATAAAATAATTTAGAAAATTTGTGTCTATTGACTAGAGAATCGAGCATGAACCGATTCTTAAATGAAATTTTTTACTACACTAATAAAACTTTAATAAATATTCGTGTAAGTTTTTTTACATCCACTTATTCATTTAAAAATTATTTATCTAAAACAATAAAATAGGATAATTTTTGTTGCTTAAGCTATTGGAAGTCAAATTTTTTATCGTTTTCTTCTTTATAATATTGTATTGTTCCCTGATTATTTTTTCTTGATTCTTAAATTTAAATTACAATTAAAAAAACATCTGATGTAGAAATATATCTAATGTAAAAAATGATCGACGTTTACTTATATGCATTAAAAAACTATAACATATTTAATTATACAAGTTTAATTCAAAATTGTCTGAATTGCTTTTTAAATCTCTCATAATGGTAATCGTCCGTCGTCTTCTCTCCGTTATCTTTTTGTTTTCCTGGAATGTAGTGCATTTTTCCTTCTTTGGTAATGCATTTTTTCTTGTTACCGGATTCCTGCTGTAACTTTTGGAAATTTGAGTCGTGAATCGTCCGTCGTCTTCTAACTAATGTTGAGTAAAATTACAATAAATCTCACTCACAATTTTATATTTAACATAAAGAAATTAAATGTATAAAAACAAAGAATGCGTAGTTAGTAAATACCAACATGTTTAAAATCTAAAAATGTTGTCCTATTTTTGCTGCTACAACATTGTCAAAACGTTGCAATAATGTAGTGGCAGTAACTGTGCTAGACAAAAATGCTGCAATTTAAACTGCAACAACGTTATCGCAGCCGTTTTACAGCTTTACGTGCTACTTGGGTTCATTATCTGCGCGTAGCTGATGGTAAGATATACAATTTTCAAAATATATTTACTCAAATTGTATACTTGATTCGAGTCGGTTTAAATATCTTCGCACATGTATATTGCAAATACGTAAGATTTATGAAGCAAGTTAGGTGACATGAAGTTGCTCATATTTGTGTTTTGCAGATCCAACGTATTTTGCTCAACGACGTGCAGAGATGATCTGTTATGATAAAGTGATAGGAAAAATGTGAGTTTTACATCCCAATGTACGGTAAAAGTTTGATTTAAATATTTCTTATTCTGCGAATCATTTGGAAGAGGAGAAAGAACAGAATACTTAGTATCATAGACCATATTAGTCTTCTTCTTCGTCGTTTTAATTGAAAAGAATGTGATTTTGTGCTGAAAAAAATTACAATCTTATATAATTTAATAAAATAGTAAAAAAGAAACTAAACAAAAAATTTATTACCTTAATCTTCTCTAAGAATAAATATTTTTATTATCAAAAATTTTAGGAGAAACTGCCTTCGCCTCTTCCTCCATTTCCTTTATGTCCGTCAAATCTCGTTATCACTTGTTGCATAATTTATTATACTTTGGCAGTTTGAATGACTCAGTCGCGTGTTATTATTTTCTTCCCTGGAGCTACGACAAGATTCAGCTTGTTCAAAATATCCCGTAATTCATTGATGATATTAAAGCTTTGATTAAAAATATTTAAAAAATATTCAATAAAGATTTCTCTTAAATTTTTAAATAGACATTTGATAGTTATACCTTAAGATTCTTACAGTACTAATATGTAAAAAAAGGATAATGTGTACAATCATAAATATATACAATCATATAGGTACAATCATAAATATGTACATATCTCGTATACGATCAATTTTTCACCTATTTAAAATAATTTAAAAATGTGAAAACTCATAAGCATACACTTTTAAGATTTTAGAACAAATATATGTACTTTGGAAAAAAAGTATAAATTATATTTATAATAATTTATAATAATTTAACTATCTAAAACTATATCATATAATTATATCATAAAGATTAATAGATATTTTAAATACTAGCGCAAGATATATTTATAAAAAAGAGATCTAAATCCACAATAATATTACTAACTCGGTACAATCTAGTTTTTTTATCTCCCATTTCAAGGATTTGGAGCTAAAAGATGGCCTCCTGTGAATCATACATCCGGAAACAGAATTTCGCTATCTTATTTTGATATTTCATATTTCTGTATGGTTTATGAATTTTATAATAATTAGGTATATATTTTATTACAGATGGCTATAGCAACACTTTTATAATTATTAAATAAAAAGATGTTCTCTATAAAGCACAAGATAAAAAATGTAGGCAATATGAAAAATAAAAAAATAAAAAATAAATACAGGTAATTTTTATACGCATCATTGTGTTAGTAGTGCAAAACGTAAAAGAATAACCACATTGAAAAATCCCATAGAAATACAAGCTTTATAAAAGTAAAAATTCAAAGCTAAAAACTAGATAATTCACCTTTGTCATATCCTGTGTACTACCCATTGGCCGAGACATCGTAGCTACGCTGGCTCTCTTTCTAGCTTTAAAAAAAAGGAAGTTGACGAGGGAAAAAACAAAACGATTAATCAACAGAACAAAGTTAAAAAATGATTAAAAGTGCAACTTATGAGAGATGCATATTATGTTTATTATGTAAAATGTCATACTAAGTTACCATTAACATAATTCGCCTGACATTCCTGCTGTTGGACCAAAATCACTCCTCAAATTTTCTCGCTTGTCTGTTTCCTACATCCATTTTTTAATACAATTACTCCAGCAGTCTCTACCTAATGTCAATGACAAATCCAATTCTTCAAATATTTCAAAGATCAAATTCCTTGTTTTCTATTTAATAATTAGAAAAGTGTTGCTATAGCCATCTGTAATAAAATATATACCTAATTATTATAAAATTCATAAACCATATAGAAATATAAGTATGAAATATCAAAATAATAAGTTGTAAATATTTTTTTAATGTAAACTTTATATCAGTTTAATTAAAATAACATTTTTTACTTAAAAATGGAAATTATATATTAAGTTTTTTCTACTTGTTCTGGTATAATAATCCAATCCTATCTATGAAAAATGATAAAGAGAATAAAATCCATACGTCTGTTGTGTTGCACAAAATTCACAGCCATATTTGTAGGCACAAACAGTGAGGGCCTATCTTTTTTTCTGTGTCTATCCCAAAAGAAGTTTTAATTTTGCCTCCTCTGCAGCTTCAATGTTACGAATTTTGGTTCTGAAAATTAATTGCGCTTTTAAGGAAAATATTGATTATAAAACTTATGTTTTAAAAACTGTACAACAATAAATAAAGTTAAATCATTATTTGATGTTATTTTAACTTTAATTAATTATTTCCATATACCTGCATGCAATATATATTTAACATTTAAAAAATATTTATTGTATAATTGTAATATAAATGTACTCACTCTATGCCAAGATCGACTTCTGGAATACCAAAAGAAGCAAACAGCATTCAATTCAAATGCATTTTCTCGCTACAACTAGTTAAGCTCTGCCTCAAATGTTCTGGTACTGCGTGCAACGCTGCTTCCTCTGGCAAGCAATATGATTCCTTATTATTATTGGTACTATTCACTGCATCGTTATTATTTTTACTATTGCATTTCAACAATTCTTTTTCTATATACTTGACCCTATAAATAAGAATAGTTACATAAGGATGCAAGACATACAAATGCAATGATTAATAATTCCAGTAAAATACATGTTCTTATTGCTGATTAAATATCGATAAAAAAATATATAAAAGAGAAAGAAGCAAACGTCGTCGTACGTACATTTCTTCGCTTTATCGCCATTATTATTTTTCATGTTAAATTGCATTCCAATGCCAGTGTTGTATGCGTCATTCGGCTTGTTTTGTATTTTTCAACGCAACCATACCATTCCTCCAATTTTCATGTTAAAGGAATCCGACTAAATTAACATAGATCTTGCGTCATCTTTCCTATCTATAGTATATTTCATTTTTATTATGTATACAAACATTATGTATATAAAAGTGTCTTACTGTCAAGATTGGATACAATGGTTTCTCCGAACGCCAAACCAACAATATTGACACCGATCTCTTAGTTTCTGAATGATCTTTGTTTCCTCGACTTTCTCCCTGAAATAAGTTTCCTCTTAATCTAAGTTCTATGCTACACAATTAATTAAAAACAGAATAATGTGGAATCCTAACTTGGACATTTCCTCTCCCTCGCTCAAACCGAGAAGCTTCGCGTTTCCTTAAAGGTTTCGTCTTCTTCTTCTTTTTAAACTGGATATTATGCGTTTCGTCGTCGTCGCATCCCATTCTTTCTTAATTAATTAAACCTGCTATATTGAACTACCTCCTTCCAAGTAAAATCCAAACAGGGGGTATTTTCAAGGTTAGTTTCGTCCGAAGGTTAGTTCCGTCGCGACGGAATCAATGTTCCCAAAACTGACTGGAAAAATTATTGTAAATAAAAAAATACATTTTTATTAAAAAAACAATATTTTTCTGTTACTTTATATAAATTTAATGTATAGATAAAATAATTTATTTAATAATATCGAATCTATCGAATCAATTATCGATCGATGTGGGAGATCGATTTAACTCATATTTTAATTTATGCATACTTTTTATTTTTATGTAAAAGTAATTACAATTTGTAAAACATGAATTAATAATAATTAGCTTTATTAGTGTGAAAAACGCAAAGTTCAAAACGGTATATATATATATATATATACATATATATCGCAGAAGCACTCATCTTGACGCGTGAAGTTAGCGCTAGAGATGATCATCTCTGGTTCGAGCCAACTTAATTCGGTTCTCTATTATAGGGGTTCACATGACTTCCGGAACGGAACGGGACGCTGGGTTCACTTTCTTTCCGGAACGGAACGGGACGTGGGACAGACTAGTTCCCGATCGAGTCTTCTTCGGAAATCGTCTAATCGGTAAATATGATGCATATTTAGCTTGTACTGTGTTTCGTGCGAACGCTTATTTTTCGTAGCGTAAATCGCGACATGTGGAGCGGTCGGGCGATTAATACATGCGACAATAATTCCGTGTCAAAGTCGATCGCGCGGGAAAGGTACCCCCTTCGCCATATTAACAGCGTTCTCTCTTTATTTCACTCGCGGAATCCGTGACAATCAGTAGCAATCCCGAGGCGTATCGGCTCCGTGACGTGTAATTGTCGCGCGAAGTTAATCCGGATGATAAATGAAACTGCCTCAGATCATTCTAAATCATATTTACCTGTCATTTTCAGATGTGGAACGACACGCCGCCGCAAGTGCTACAACAAGTGCTATCGCTAAGTATTTAATCGGTAAGTCTTATTAGGTTAAATTTGTGTCGTAAATCGCTCGAACGCGTATACACTCATACTCGTTCGAACGCAGATCGCGATATGTTAATCATGGCCCACGAAGTTGACTGTGGGCCTAGGAAAGAAACTTCTATCGCCATTCTTAATTGCAATTTTTTCTCATTTTCAGAACGCGACAGAGGTGGAACGACCCAGCGCTGTATAGAACGGCATCGCAGATCATAACTGGTAAGTGTAACGTACATATCTCAGTAAGCAAAAAATAATTTAAGATTTTGTAAATCATGAACTAAGATTTTATTTAATTATAACTCTATCGTAGTTTATTATAACATTAAAATAACATTAATAAGTATCAAATTTGTTAATTCTTTTTATGAATTGTGATAATGATTTATTTGATGTTTTCAACATCATTTTAATTTTATACATACAGCTTTCCAATAGAAAACAACTAAATTTATCCAGTAAACTAAATTTCTTTACATCTTCTGTTAAATGAATAAGATTATGAACATTATGATTTATAAATTCTTATTTATATAAGTCACCAAATTCTTTTACAAAATATTATAATAATTTATTTGCCTAAATACATTTTGTTACTAAATCGTCACATATTAGTATCCGAATTGCGCAATGTAAAGACAGAAGATGCAGATAATAATATTTTTAAAAATATGGTTTCATCATCCATGGACCATAATGTAACAAAAAGTTCTAACCGCTTTCCATATGTCATATTCTGTTATTAGTCTAAGTTTTCTTGCAAATTTATAACGAGTTGATTTATATATTAATTTTAGTTTTTTATTAATTGCATCAATATTTTTTTTATCAGACGAGTTTCGTGAATGCCTTTAATACAAAAACTTAACAAATATTTCATAATTTCTAATAGCACAAAATGTATATAGTCTAAAAAAAACATTTGTGACAAGTCCAATTTTTAAATCACATAAAATAGACTTTTTTGAAAAAATCTTCATTAGTCTGTAAATAAAATTCATTTATTCGTAGTTTTGACTTTAATTCTGAGAGAGTCATTCCATTGATTGTAAATAGACTTCGGGCCAATATTTAATATAACTATGATAAGAGTTAAAAATTTTACACACATATAAAGACAACGCAAAGAATCTTACTAATGTTTACTTTTAAAACTCGATTATTTAAAGGCAAACTTTTTGTTTAAAAACTTTTCATTTTTTAAATCTATTTTTCTAAAAAAACATTACTGTTATTAAGCTTATTATATCCATGATAAACAGCAAATGGGAATGGCTTGAGTTGCTATTATTCATCAATTTTAACTAAAATAAACCAAAATTGACAGCCACTACTTTTCGTTAGAAAAAATCCGTAGGAAAAAATTATTAAAAATTGCTGCACAAAAAATTGCATATTTTTGGGCACGAATTTCTGCAGTTTTTAGAGAATTTTGTACAAAGTATTCGCCTTCAAAATTCTTCTGCAAAAAAGTTTGCAGGATTTTATGTAATTTGGTTAAAATGCAAAAAATTTCAGAAAACATATAATTCTGGAAAATATTGTGCAGAAAAATTCTGAAGGTAAAAACATTGTACAAAAATTTATAAAATGCGCAGAAATTCATCCACAAAAATACGTAATTTTGGTGCAATAATTATGCATAACTTTTTCTACGGAAATTGATTAATATTAATTGATATTTTAACTCAATCTCTTAAAAAATTACTTTGAATTAATTGTAACAATACTTTGGTTTAAATCTAAAGTGACGTGCTGCACAGTTATGACAATTCGAACAAAAATTATACTTGTATAGTTTTGTGCTTTAATACCGTTTATAAACGAAGTTCTGGCGATTAAAAATTTCCAAATAATTTTTTGAGCCCGAAAGCAACACGTCACTCGAATAAAAGTGTCGTCTTGAGTAGTTATGACAATTCAGGCAACATTTCTCGATAAATCTTGTATAGTTCTGTGCTTTGATATCATTATTTGACAGAGTTCTAGCGTCTAAAATTGTGCACATAATCTTAAATGCGCGAAATCAGCACGACACACGAAAAAATGTGTCGTGCTGGAAAGTTATTGCAATTCTGGCGACATATCTCGGTAGTTCTCGTATAGATCCTTGCTTTGACATCGTTTTTAAACAAAGATTTAGCGTTTAAAATTGTGCATATAACTTTAAATGCGCGAAATCAGCACGACATTAAAAAAAATGTGTCGTGCTGGATAGTTTTGACATATCTGGCGACAAATCTCGACAGTTCTTGTATAGATCTGTGTTTTTCTATAATTATCAAACAAAGTTCTATCGTTTAAACTTGTGTACACAATTTTAAGAGGTTGAAATCAGCACGAAAATTAATTTTAATTGTCGTGCTGGATAGTTTTTAGATATCTGGCGACAATTCTCGACAGTTCTCGTATTCTGCTGTGTTCTTCTATAATATTTAAACAGAGTTCTAACGTTTAAACTTGTGTACATAATTTTAAAATGCTGAAATCAGCACAAAACTTAATTTAATTGTCGTGCTGGATAGTTTTTAGATATCTGGCGACAATTCTTGACAGTTCTCGTATTCTGCATTGTTTTTTTTAATTTTTAAACAGAGTTCTAACGTTTAAACTTGTGTACATAATTTTAAAATGCTGAAATCAGCACGAAACTTAAATTTAATTGTCGTGCTGGATAATTTTGACGTATCTGGCAACAATTCTCGACAGTTCTCGTATTCTGCATTGTTTTTTCTTAATTTTTAAACAGAGTTCTATCGTTTTAACTTGTGTACACAATTTTAAGGAGCTGAAATCAGCACAAAAATTAATTTTAATTGTCGTGCTGGATAGTTTTTAGATATCTGGCGACAATTCTCGACAGTTCTCGTATTCTGCATTGTTTTATCTTAATGTTTAAACAGAGTTCTAACGTTCTAACTTGTGTACACAATTTTAAGAAGCTGAAATCAGCACGAAAATTAATTTTAATTGTCGTGCTGGATAGTTTTTAGATATCTGGCGACAATTCTCGACAGTTCTCGTATTCTGCATTGTTTTTTCTTAATGTTTAAACAGAGTTCTAACGTTCTAACTTGTGTACACAATTTTAAGAAGCTGAAATCAGCCCGAAAATTAATTTTTGTTGTCGTGCTGGATAGTTTTTACATATCTGGCGACAATTCTCGACAGTTCTCGTATTCTGCATTGTTTTTTCTTAATGTTTAAACAGAGTTCTAACGTTCTAACTTGTGTACACAATTTTAAGAAGCTGAAATCAGCACGAAAATTAATTTTAATTGTCGTGCTGGATAGTTTTTAGATATCTGGCGACAATTCTCGACAGTTCTCGTATTCTGCATTGTTTTTTCTTAATGTTTAAACAGAGTTCTAACGTTCTAGCTTGTGTACACAATTTAAGAAGCTGAAATCAGCATGAAAATTAATTTTAATTGTCGTGCTGGATAGTTTTTAGATATCTGGCGACAATTCTCGACAGTTCTCGTATTCTGCATTGTTTTTTCTTAATGTTTAAACAGAGTTCTAACGTTCTAACTTGTGTACACAATTTTAAGAGGCTGAAATCAGCACGAAAATTAATTTTCGTTGTCGTGTTGGATAGTTTTTACATATCTGGCGACAATTCTCCAAAGTTCTCGTATTCTGCATTGTTTTTTCTTAATGTTTAAACAGAGTTCTAACGTTCTAACTTGTGTACACAATTTTAAGAAGCTGAAATCAGCACGAAAATTAATTTTAATTTTCGTGCTGGATAGTTTTTAGATATCTGGCGACAATTCTCGACAGTTCTCGTATTCTGCATTGTTTTTTCTTAATGTTTAAACAGAGTTCTAACGTTCTAACTTGTGTACACAATTTTAAGAAGCTGAAATCAGCCCGAAAATTAATTTTCGTTGTCGTGCTGGATAGTTTTTACATATCTGGCGACAATTCTCCACAGTTCTCGTATTCTGCATTGTTTTTTCTTAAAGTTTAAACAGAGTTCTAACGTTCTAACTTGTGTACACAATTTTAAGAGGCTGAAATCAGCACGAAAATTAATTTTAATTGTCGTGCTGGATAGTTTTTAGATATCTGGCGACAATTCTCGACAGTTCTCGTATTCTGCATTGTTTTTTCTTAATGTTTAAACAGAGTTCTAACGTTCTAACTTGTGTACACAATTTTAAGAAGCTGAAATCAGCCCGAAAATTAATTTTTGTTGTCGTGCTGGATAGTTTTTACATATCTGGCGACAATTCTCAACAGTTCTCGTATTCTCCATTGTTTTTTCTTAATGTTTAAACAGAGTTCTAACGTTCTAACTTGTGTACACAATTTTAAGAAGCTGAAATCAGCATGAAAATTAATTTTAATTGTCGTGCTGGATAGTTTTTAGATATCTGGCGACAATTCTCGACAGTTCTCGTATTCTGCATTGTTTTTTCTTAATGTTTAAACAGAGTTCTATCGTTTAAACTTCTGTTCACAATTTTAAGAAGTTGAAATCAGAACGAAAATTAATTTTAATTGTCGTGCTGGATAGTTTTTAGATATTTGGCGACAATTCTCGACAGTTCTCGTACTCTGCATTGTTTTTTCTTAATGTTTAAACAGAGTTCTAACGTTCTAACTTGTGTACACAATTTTAACAAGCTGAAATCAGCCCGAAAATTAATTTTCGTTGTCGTGCTGGATAGTTTTTACATATCTGGCGACAATTCTCCACAGTTCTCGTATTCTGCATTGTTTTTTCTTAATGTTTAAACAGAGTTCTAACGTCCTAACTTGTGTACACAATTTTAAGAGGCTGAAATCAGCACGAAAATTAATTTTAATTGTCGTGCTGGATAGTTTTTACATATCTGGCGAAAATTCTCCACAGTTCTCGTATTCTGCATTGTTTTTTCTTAATGTTTAAACAGAGTTCTAACGTTCTAACTTGTGTACACAATTTTAAGAAGCTGAAATCAGCACGAAAATTAATTTTAATTGTCGTGCTGGATAGTTTTTAGATATCTGGCGACAATTCTCGACAGTTCTCGTATTCTGCATTGTTTTTTCTTAATGTTTAAACAGAGTTCTAACGTTCTAACTTGTGTACACAATTTTAAGAAGCTGAAATCAGCCCGAAAATTAATTTTTGTTGTCGTGCTGGATAGTTTTTACATATCTGGCGACAATTCCCAACAGTTCTCGTATTCTGCATTGTTTTTTCTTAATGTTTAAACAGAGTTCTAACGTTCTAACTTGTGTACACAATTTTAAGAAGCTGAAATCAGCACGAAAATTAATTTTAATTGTCGTGCTGGATAGTTTTTAGATATCTGGCGACAATTCTCGACAGTTCTCGTATTCTGCATTGTTTTTTCTTAATGTTTAAACAGAGTTCTAACGTTCTAACTTGTGTACACAATTTTAAGAAGCTGAAATCAGCCCGAAAATTAATTTTTGTTGTCGTGCTGGATAGTTTTTACATATCTGGCGACAATTCCCAACAGTTCTCGTATTCTGCATTGTTTTTTTCTTAATGTTTAAACAGAGTTCTAACGTTCTAACTTGTGTACACAATTTTAAGAAGCTGAAATCAGCACGAAAATTAATTTTAATTGTCGTGCTGGATAGTTTTTAGATATCTGGCGACAATTCTCGACAGTTCTCGTATTCTGCATTGTTTTTTCTTAATGTTTAAACAGAGTTCTAACGTTCTAGCTTGTGTACACAATTTAAGAAGCTGAAATCAGCATGAAAATTAATTTTAATTGTCGTGCTGGATAGTTTTTAGATATCTGGCGACAATTCTCGACAGTTCTCGTATTCTGCATTGTTTTTTCTTAATGTTTAAACAGAGTTTCTAACGTTCTAACTTGTGTACACAATTTTAAGAGGCTGAAATCAGCACGAAAATTAATTTTCGTTGTCGTGTTGGATAGTTTTTACATATCTGGCGACAATTCTCCAAAGTTCTCGTATTCTGCATTGTTTTTTCTTAATGTTTAAACAGAGTTCTAACGTTCTAACTTGTGTACACAATTTTAAGAAGCTGAAATCAGCACGAAAATTAATTTTAATTTTCGTGCTGGATAGTTTTTAGATATCTGGCGACAATTCTCGACAGTTCTCGTATTCTGCATTGTTTTTTCTTAATGTTTAAACAGAGTTCTAACGTTCTAACTTGTGTACACAATTTTAAGAAGCTGAAATCAGCCCGAAAATTAATTTTCGTTGTCGTGCTGGATAGTTTTTACATATCTGGCGACAATTCTCCACAGTTCTCGTATTCTGCATTGTTTTTTCTTAAAGTTTAAACAGAGTTCTAACGTTCTAACTTGTGTACACAATTTTAAAGAGGCTGAAATCAGCACGAAAATTAATTTTAATTGTCGTGCTGGATAGTTTTTAGATATCTGGCGACAATTCTCGACAGTTCTCGTATTCTGCATTGTTTTTTCTTAATGTTTAAACAGAGTTCTAACGTTCTAGCTTGTGTACACAATTTAAGAAGCTGAAATCAGCATGAAAATTAATTTTAATTGTCGTGCTGGATAGTTTTTAGATATCTGGCGACAATTCTCGACAGTTCTCGTATTCTGCATTGTTTTTTCTTAATGTTTAAACAGAGTTCTAACGTTCTAACTTGTGTACACAATTTTAAGAGGCTGAAATCAGCACGAAAATTAATTTTCGTTGTCGTGTTGGATAGTTTTTACATATCTGGCGACAATTCTCCAAAGTTCTCGTATTCTGCATTGTTTTTTCTTAATGTTTAAACAGAGTTCTAACGTTCTAACTTGTGTACACAATTTTAAGAAGCTGAAATCAGCACGAAAATTAATTTAATTTTCGTGCTGGATATTTTTTAGATATCTGGCGACAATTCTCGACAGTTCTCGTATTCTGCATTGTTTTTTCTTAATGTTTAAACAGAGTTCTAACGTTCTAACTTGTGTACACAATTTTAAGAAGCTGAAATCAGCCCGAAAATAATTTTCGTTGTCGTGCTGGATAGTTTTTACATATCTGGCGACAATTCTCCACAGTTCTCGTATTCTGCATTGTTTTTTCTTAAAGTTTAAACAGAGTTCTAACGTTCTAACTTGTGTACACAATTTTAAGAGGCTGAAATCCAGCACGAAAATTAATTTTAATTGTCGTGCTGGATAGTTTTTAGATATCTGGCGACAATTCTCGACAGTTCTCGTATTCTGCATTGTTTTTTCTTAATGTTTAAACAGAGTTCTAACGTTCTAACTTGTGTACACAATTTTAAGAAGCTGAAATCAGCCCGAAAATTAATTTTTGTTGTCGTGCTGGATAGTTTTTACATATCTGGCGACAATTCTCAACAGTTCTCGTATTCTCCATTGTTTTTTCTTAATGTTTAAACAGAGTTCTAACGTTCTAACTTGTGTACACAATTTTAAGAAGCTGAAATCAGCATGAAAATTAATTTTAATTGTCGTGCTGGATAATTTTTAGATATCTGGTGACAATTCTCGACAGTTCTCGTATTCTGCATTGTTTTTTCTTAATGTTTAAACAGAGTTCTATCGTTTAAACTTCTGTTCACAATTTTAAGAAGTTGAAATCAGAACGAAAATTAATTTTCGTTGTCGTGCTGGATAGTTTTTACATATCTGGCGACAATTCTCCACAGTTCTCGTATTCTGCATTGTTTTTTCTTAATGTTTAAACAGAGTTCTAACGTCCTAACTTGTGTACACAATTTTAAGAGGCTGAAATCAGCACGAAAATTAATTTTAATTGTCGTGCTGGATAGTTTTTACATATCTGGCGAAAATTCTCACAGTTCTCGTATTCTGCATTGTTTTTTCTTAATGTTTAAACAGAGTTCTAACGTTCTAACTTGTGTACACAATTTTAAGAAGCTGAAATCAGCCCGAAAATTAATTTTTGTTGTCGTGCTGGATAGTTTTTACATATCTGGCGACAATTCCCAACAGTTCTCGTATTCTGCATTGTTTTTTCTTAATGTTTAAACAGAGTTCTAACGTTCTAACTTGTGTACACAATTTTAAGAAGCTGAAATCAGCACGAAAATTAATTTTAATTGTCGTGCTGGATAGTTTTTAGATATCTGGCGACAATTCTCGACAGTTCTCGTATTCTGCATTGTTTTTTCTTAATGTTTAAACAGAGTTCTAACGTTCTAACTTGTGTACACAATTTTAAGAAGCTGAAATCAGCCCGAAAATTAATTTTTGTTGTCGTGCTGGATAGTTTTTACATATCTGGCGACAATTCCCAACAGTTCTCGTATTCTGCATTGTTTTTTTCTTAATGTTTTAAACAGAGTTCTAACGTTCTAACTTGTGTACACAATTTTAAGAGCTGAAATCAGCACGAAAATTAATTTAATTGTCGTGCTGGGTAGTTTTTAGATATCTGGCGACAATTCTCGACAGTTCTCGTATTCTGCATTGTTTTTTCTTAATATTTAAACAGAGTTCTAACGTTCTAGCTTGTGTACACAATTTAAGAAGCTGAAATCAGCATGAAAATTAATTTTAATTGTCGTGCTGGATAGTTTTTAGATATCTGGCGACAATTCTCGACAGTTCTCGTATTCTGCATTGTTTTTTCTTAATGTTTAAACAGAGTTCTAACGTTCTAACTTGTGTACACAATTTTAAGAGGCTGAAATCAGCACGAAAATTAATTTTCGTTGTCGTGTTGGATAGTTTTTACATATCTGGCGACAATTCTCCAAAGTTCTCGTATTCTGCATTGTTTTTTCTTAATGTTTAAACAGAGTTCTAACGTTCTAACTTGTGTACACAATTTTAAGAAGCTGAAATCAGCACGAAAATTAATTTTAATTTTCGTGCTGGATAGTTTTTAGATATCTGGCGACAATTCTCGACAGTTCTCGTATTCTGCATTGTTTTTTCTTAATGTTTAAAACAGAGTTCTAACGTTCTAACTTGTGTACACAATTTTAAGAAGCTGAAATCAGCACGAAAATTAATTTTAATTTTCGTGCTGGATAGTTTTAGATATCTGGCGACAATTCTCGACAGTTCTCGTATTCTGCATTGTTTTTTCTTAATGTTTAAACAGAGTTCTAACGTTCTAAGCTTGTGTACACAATTTAAGAGGCTGAAATCAGCATGAAAATTAATTTTAATTGTCGTGCTGGATAGTTTTTAGATATCTGGCGACAATTCTCGACAGTTTCTCGTATTCTGCATTGTTTTTTCTTAATGTTTAAACAGAGTTCTAACGTTCTAACTTGTGTACACAATTTTAAGAGGCTGAAATCAGCACGAAAATTAATTTTCGTTGTCGTGTTGGATAGTTTTTAAATATCTGGCGACAATTCCAACAGTTCTCGTATTCTGCATTGTTTTTCTTAATGTTTAAAACAGAGTTCTAACGTTCTAACTTGTGTACACAATTTTAAGAAGCTGAAATCGCACGAAAATTAATTTTTAATTGTCGTGCTGGATAGTTTTTACATATCTGGCGACAATTCTCGACAGTTCTCTATTCTGCATTGTTTTTTCTTAATGTTTAAACAGAGTTCTAACGTTCTAACTTGTGTACACAATTTTAAGAAGCTGAAATCAGCACGAAAATTAATTTTATTGTCGTGCTGGATAGTTTTTAGATATCTGGCGACAATTCTCGACAGTTCTCGTATTCTGCATTGTTTTTTCTTAATGTTTAAACAGAGTTCTAACGTTCTAACTTGTGTACACAATTTTAAGAAGGCTGAAATCAGCACGAAATTAATTTTAATTGTCGTGCTGGTAGTTTTTAGATATCTGGCGACAATTCTCGACAGTTCTCGTATTCTGCATTGTTTTTTCTTAATGTTTAAACAGAGTTCTAACGTTCTACTTGTGTACACAATTTTAAGAAGCTGAAATCAGCAATGAAAATTAATTTTAATTGTCGTGCTGGATAGTTTTTAGATATCTGGCGACAATTCTCGACAGTTCTCGTATTCTGCATTGTTTTTTCTTAATGTTTAAACAGAGTTCTAACGTTCTAACTTGTGTACACAATTTAAGAAGCTGAAATCAGCCGAAATTAATTTTCGTTGTCGTGCTGGATAGTTTTTACATATCTGGCGACAATTCTCCACAGTTCTCGTATTCTGCATTGTTTTTTTCTAAAGTTTAAACAGAGTTCTAACGTTCTAACTTGTGTACACAATTTTAAGAGGCTGAAATCAGCACGAAAATTAATTTAATTGTCGTGCTGGATAGTTTTTAGATATCTGGCGACAATTCTCGACAGTTCTCGTATTCTGCATTGTTTTTTCTTAATGTTTAAACAGAGTTCTAACGTTCTAACTTGTGTACACAATTTAAGAAGCTGAAATCAGCCCGAAAATTAATTTTTGTTGTCGTGCTGGATAGTTTTTACATATCTGGCGACAATTCCAACAGTTCTCGTATTCTGCATTGTTTTTTTCTTATGTTTAAACAGAGTTCTAACGTTCTAACTTGTGTACACAATTTTAAGAAGCTGAAATCAGCACGAAAATTAATTTAATTGTCGTGCTGGATAGTTTTTAGATATCTGGCGACAATTCTCGACAGTTCTCGTATTCTGCATTGTTTTTCTTAATGTGTAAACAGAGTTCTAACGTTCTAACTTGTGTACACAATTTTAAGAAGCTGAAATCAGCCCGAAAATTAATTTTGTTGTCGTGCTGGATAGTTTTTAGATATCTGGCGACAATTCTCGACAGTTCTCGTATTCTGCATTGTTTTTTTCTTAATGTTTAAACAGAGTTCTAACGTTCTAACTTGTGTACACAATTTTAAGAAGCTGAAATCAGCCCGAAAATTAATTTTTGTTGTCGTGCTGGATAGTTTTTAGATATCTGGCGACAATTCTCGACAGTTCTCGTATTCTGCATTGTTTTTTCTTAATGTTTAAACAGAGTTCTAACGTTCTAGCTTGTGTACACAATTTAAGAAGCTGAAAATCAGCATGAAAATTAATTTAATTGTCGTGCTGGATAGTTTTAGATATCTGGCGACAATTCTCGACAGTTCTCGTATTCTGCATTGTTTTTTCTTAATGTTTAAACAGAGTTCTAACGTTCTAACTTGTGTACACAATTTTAAGAAGCTGAAATCAGCACGAAAATTAATTTTCGTTGTCGTGTGGATAGTTTTTACATATCTGGCGACAATTCTCCAAAGTTCTCGTATTCTGCATTGTTTTTTCTTAATGTTTAAACAGAGTTCTAACGTTCTAACTTGTGTACACAATTTTAAGAAGCTGAAATCAGCACGAAAATTAATTTTAATTGTCGTGCTGGATAGTTTTTAGATATCTGGCGACAATTCTCGACAGTTCTCGTATTCTGCATTGTTTTTCTTAATGTTTAAACAGAGTTCTAACGTTCTAAGCTTGTGTACACAATTTTAAGAAGCTGAAATCAGCCCGAAAATTAATTTTAAGTTGTCGTGCTGGATAGTTTTTAGATATCTGGCGACAATTCTCGACAGTTCTCGTATTCTGCATTGTTTTTTTTTAAAGTTTAAACAGAGTTTCTAACGTTCTAACTTGTGTACACAATTTTAAGAAGCTGAAATCAGCCCGAAAATTAATTTTTGTTGTCGTGCTGGATAGTTTTTACATAGCTGGCGACAATTCTCAACAGTTCTCGGTATTCTCCATTGTTTTTTCTTAATGTTTAAACAGAGTTCTAACGTTCTAACTTGTGGTACACAATTTTAAAGAAGCTGAAATCAGCATGAAAATTAATTTTAATTGTCGTGCTGGATAGTTTTTTAGATATCTGGCGACAATTCTCTGACAGTTCTGCGTATTCTGCATTGTTTTTTTCTTAATGTTTAAACAGGTTCTATCGTTTAAACTTCTGTTCACAATTTTAAGAAGTTGAATCAGAACGAAAAATTAATTTAATTGTCGTGCTGGATAGTTTTTAGATATTTGGCGACAATTCTCGACAGTTCTCGTACTCTGCATTGTTTTTTCTTAGATGTTTTAAACAGAGGTTTCTAACGTTCTAACTTGTGTACACAATTTTAACAAGCTGAAATCAGCCCGAAAATTAATTTTCAGTTGTCGTGCTGGATAGTTTTTTACATATCTGGCGACAATTCTCCACAGTTCTCGTATTCTGCATTGTTTTTTCTTAATGTTTAAACAGAGTTCTAACGTCCTAACTTGTGTACACATTTTAAGAGCTGAAATCAGCACGAAAATTAATTTTAATTGTCGTGCTGGATAGTTTTTACATATCTGGCGAAAATTCTCCACAGTTCTCGTATTCTGCATTGTTTTTTCTTAATGTTAAACAGAGTTCTACGTTCTACTTGTGTACACAATTTTAAGAAGCTGAAATCAGCACGAAAATTAATTTTAATTGTCGTGCTGGATAGTTTTTAGATATCTGGCGACAATTCTCGACAGTTCTCGTATTCTGCATTGTTTTTTCTTAATGTTTAAACAGAGTTCTAACGTTCTAACTTGTGTACACAATTTTAAGAGGCTGAAATCAGCACGAAAATTAATTTTCGTTGTCGTGTTGGATAGTTTTTACATATCTGGCGACAATTCTCCAAAGTTCTCGTATTCTGCATTGCTTTTTCTTAATGTTTAAACAGAGTTCTAACGTTCTAAACTTGTGTACACAATTTTAAGAAGCTGAAATCAGCAACAAAATTAATTTTAAGTTGTCGTGCTGGATAGTTTTTAGATATCTGGCGACAATTCTCGACAGTTCTCGTATTCTGCATTGTTTTTTCTTAATGTTTAAACAGAGTTCTAACGTTCTAACTTGTGTACACAATAAGAAGCTGAAATCAGCCCGAAAATTAATTTTCGTTGTCGTGCTGGATAGTTTTTACATATCTGGCGACAATTCTCCACAGTTCTCGTATTCTGCATTGTTTTTTCTTAAGTTTAAACAGAGTTCTAACGTTCTAACTTGTGTACACAATTTTAAGAAGGCTGAAATCAGCACGAAAATTAATTTTAATTGTCGTGCTGGATAGTTTTACATATCTGGCGACAATTCTCGACAGTTCTCGTATTCTGCATTGTTTTTTCTTAATGTTTAAACAGAGTTCTAACGTTCTAACTTGTGTACACAATTTTAAGAAGCTGAAATCAGCATGAAAATTAATTTTAATTGTCGTGCTGGATAGTTTTTAGATATCTGGCGACAATTCTCGACAGTTCTCGTATTCTGCATTGTTTTTTCTTAATGTTTAAACAGAGTTCTAATCGTTTAAACTTCTGTTCACAATTTTAAGAAGTTGAAATCAGAACCGAAAATTAATTTTAATTGTCGTGCTGGATAGTTTTTAGATATTTGGCGACAATTCTCGACAGTTCTCGTACTCTGCATTGTTTTTTCTTAATGTTTAAACAGAGTTCTAACGTTCTAACTTGTGTACACAATTTTAACAAGCTGAAATCAGCCCGAAAATTAATTTTCAGTTGTCGTGCTGGATAGTTTTTACATATCTGGCGACAATTCTCGCACAGTTTCTCGTATTCTGCATTGTTTTTCGTAATGTTTAAAAACAGAGTTCTAACGTTCTAACTTGTGTACACATTTTAAGAAGCTGAAATCATCCCGAAATTAATTTTAATTGTCGTGCTGGATAGTTTTTTACATATCTGGCGACAAGTCTCCAACAGTTCTCGTATTCTGCATTGTTTTTTCTTAATGTTTAAACAGAGTTCTAACGTTCTAGACTTGTGTACACAATTTTAAGAAGCTGAAATCAGCACGAAAATTAATTTTAATTGTCGTGCTGGATAGTTTTTAGATATCTGGCGACAATTCTCCACAGTTCTCGTATTCTGCATTGTTTTTTCTTAATGTTTAAACAGAGTTCTAACGTTCTAACTTGTGTACACAATTTTAAGAAGCTGAAATCAGCACGAAAATTAATTTTTATTGTCGTGCTGGATAGTTTTTAGACATATCTGGCGACAATTCTCACAGTTCTCGTATTCTGCATTGTTTTTTTCTTAATGTTTAAACAGAGTTCTAACGTTCTAACTTGTGTACACAATTTTAAGAAGCTGAAATCAGCACGAAAATTAATTTTAATTGTCGTGCTGGATAGTTTTTAGATATCTGGCGACAATTCTCGACAGTTCTCGTATTCTGCATTGTTTTTTCTTAATGTTTAAACAGAGTTCTAACGTTCTAACTTGTGTACACAATTTTAAGAAGCTGAAATCAGCACGAAAATTAATTTTAATTGTCGTGCTGGATAGTTTTTAGATATCTGGCGACAATTCTCGACAGTTCTCGTATTCTGCATTGTGTTTTTCTTAATGTTTAAACAGAGTTCTAACGTTCTAACTTGTGTACACAATTTTAAGAAGCTGAAATCAGCACGAAAATTAATTTTAATTGTCGTGCTGGATAGTTTTTAGATATCTGGCGACAATTCTCCACAGTTCTCGTATTCTGCATTGTTTTTTTTCTTATGTTTAAACAGAGTTCTAACGTTCTAAACTTGTGTACACAATTTTAAGAAGCTGAAATCAGCACGAAAATTAATTTTAATTTGTCGTGCTGGATAGTTTTTACATATCTGGCGACAATTCTCCACAGTTCTCGTATTCTGCATTGTTTTTCTTAATGTTTAACAGAGTTCTAACGTTCTAACTTGTGTACACAATTTTAAAAGCTGAAATCAGCACGAAAATTAATTTTAATTGTCGTGCTGGATAGTTTTTAGATATCTGGCGACAATTCTCGACAGTTCTCGTATTCTGCATTGTTTTTTTCTTAATGTTTAAACAGAGTTCTAACGTTCTAACTTGTGTACACAATTTTAAGAGGCTGAAATCAGCACGAAAATTAATTTTAATTGTCGTGCTGGATAGTTTTTAGATATCTGGCGACAATTCTCGACAGTTCTCGTATTCTGCATTGTTTTTTCTTAATGTTTAAACAGAGTTCTAACGTTCTAACTTGTGTACACAATTTTAAGAAGCTGAAATCAGCACGAAAATTAATTTTAATTGTCGTGCTGGATAGTTTTTAGATATCTGGCGACAATTCTCGACAGTTCTCGTATTCTGCATTGTTTTTTCTTAATGTTTAAACAGAGTTCTAACGTTCTAACTTGTGTACACAATTTTAAGAGGCTGAAATCAGCACGAAAATTAATTTTAATTGTCGTGCTGGATAGTTTTTTAGATATCTGGCGACAATTCTCCACAGTTCTCGTATTCTGCATTGTTTTTTCTTAATGTTTAAACAGAGTTCTAACGTTCTAACTTGTGTACACAATTTTAAGAAGCTGAAATCAGCACGAAAATTAATTTTAATTGTCGTGCTGGATAGTTTTTAGATATCTGGCGACAATTCTCCACAGTTCTCGTATTCTGCATTGTTTTTTCTTAATTTTTAAACAGAGTTCTAACGTTCTAACTTGTGTACACAATTTTAAGAGGCTGAAATCAGCACGAAAATTAATTTTAATTGTCGTGCTGGATAGTTTTTACATATCTGGCGACAATTCTCGACAGTTCTCGTATTCTGCATTGTTTTTTTCTTAATGTTTAAACAGAGTTCTAACGTTTCTAACTTGTGTACACAATTTTAAGAAGCTGAAATCAGCACGAAAATTAATTTTAATTGTCGTGCTGGATAGTTTTTTAGATATCTGGCGACAATTCTCGACAGTTCTCGTATTCTGCATTGTTTTTTTCTTAATGTTTAAACAGAGTTCTAACGTTCTAACTTGTGTACACAATTTTAAGAGGCTGAAATCAGCACGAAAATTAATTTTAATTGTCGTGCTGGATAGTTTTTACATATCTGGCGACAATTCTCACAGTTCTCGTATTCTGCATTGTTTTTTTCTTAATGTTTAAACAGAGTTCTAACGTTCTAACTTGTGTACACAATTTTAAGAAGCTGAAATCAGCACGAAAATTAATTTTAATTGTCGTGCTGGATAGTTTTTTAGATATCTGGCGACAATTCTCCACAGTTCTCGTATTCTGCATTGTTTTTTCTTAATGTTTAACAGAGTTCTAACGTTCTAACTTGTGTACACAATTTTAAGAGGCTGAAATCAGCACGAAAATTAATTTTAATTGTCGTGCTGGATAGTTTTTAGATATCTGGCGACAATTCTCGACAGTTCTCGTATTCTGCATTGTTTTTTCTTAATGTTTAAACAGAGTTCTAACGTTCTAACTTGTGTACACAATTTTAAGAGGCTGAAATCAGCACGAAAATTAATTTTAATTGTCGTGCTGGATAGTTTTTACATATCTGGCGACAATTCTCCACAGTTTCTCGTATTCTGCATTGTTTTTTCTTAATGTTTAAACAGAGTTCTAACGTTCTAACTTGTGTACACAATTTTAAGAAGCTGAAATCAGCACGAAAATTAATTTTAATTGTCGTGCTGGATAGTTTTTAGATATCTGGCGACAATTCTCCACAGTTCTCTATCTGCATTGTTTTTTCTTAATGTTTAAACAGAGTTCTAACGTTCTAACTTGTGTACACAAGTTTAA